>NC_054701.1:30564206-30741706 GCF_016097555.1 Gigantopelta aegis | reverse complement strand
ACACCACCAAGGTCAAGGTCATCTGGAGTCAATACCGGGTGTGGCCTCCGCGTGTGTTGACAACTGCCTGGCACCGCCTGCCCATTGAAGCAACCAGAGTACGGATGACGTCCCGGGGGATGGTGGCCCACTCGGCCTGCAAGGCTGCTGCCAGCTCGGGCAGGGTCTGGGGCTGTGGTTGTCGCTGTCGGAGGCGTCGGTCCAACTCGTCCCATAGATTCTCAATTGGGTTCAAATCCGGTGATATCGATGGCCAAGGAAGGACATTAATGTTGTTGTTCTGTAGGAAAGCCGTTGTGAGACGTGCCGTGTGAGGCCTGGCGTTGTCATGTTGGAACACTGCGTTGGCGTTGGCCATAACTGGAACGATGTGTGGCCGGAGGATCTGGTCAATGTAGCCCTGTGCATTCAGGTTGCCCTGCACGTGGACCAGGTCAGTTCTGCCAGTGTGTGAGATGGCTGCCCACACCATGACACTACCCCCGCCGAATCTGTCCACTTCCTGCACGCAGTTTGCCGCATAACGTTCACCACGACGCCTATACACGCGACATCTTCCATCATGACGTCGGAGCAGAAATCGGGACTCGTCACTGAACCACACCTGTCTCCATCGCAGTTGAGGCCATTGTCGATGAATCTGGCACCACTGCAGTCGGAGTCGACGGTGTTGTGGTGTTAAGATGACACCTCGAACTGGACGTCTGGCACGAATTCCTACCTCACGTAGGCGGTTCCGTACGGTCTGGTCGGATATCCTGCGCAAACCTGGTATTGCTGCGGCTGTGGAGGTGGCAGTAGTCAATCGTTCCCGAAGGTGGCGTACCCGGATGTAGCGGTCCTGCCCGGGGGTAGTGACCCGTGGTCGACCGGATCTAGGGAGGTCACGTGTTGATCCATGTTGCTGGTAACGGTCCCACAGTCTGGAGATGGTGCTTGGGGACACATGGAATGCCCTGGCAACGGCCGTTCTGGATTCGCCTGCGTCTAGTCGGCCGATGGCATTGTTTCTCTGCGGTTCACTGAGACGTGGCATGTCCTGGATTGTCAACTGTCGGCCAGATACAGAGGCCAGGCAAGCGAACACCCTGCACTTTTATACTGTCGGTGTTCATGTTGCACGTGCAGACAACGCACGTGCAGTGGTGACATGGTTTGCACGTGGCTGCGTTTTTGCGAATATTCACATTTTGGAACTTTATTGTACAGTAGCTGCGTTTTATCGAATGTAACCGTGGGAATGTGTTTGGGACATGCAATGACCTTATATTCACAAAGCATGAACCGGTAGGAAACATAAAATCGGAGTTATAACCCATTTGTACCCTTTTGCGTTTCTTTTTTTGAAGAGTATATATGCTTGAAGATGTGACATGAAAAGCATGAGTGATGTTGATTTAAAGTCCGCATTTTGACTTACTAGAAACAACATGTTTTAAAGGCATATTGTTACAGACCACTGACCTATTTAATGGTCTCCTTGCTGCCTGTCGTAAAAGAGTAGCCTATGTGGCGACAGCGGGTTTCCTCTAAAAAACAGTGTCAGAATGACCATATGTTTGACGTCCAATAGCCGATGATAAGATAAAAAAAATCAATGTGCTCTAGTGGCGTCGTTAAATAAAACAAACTTTACTCTTTTTTTTATTTAATGGTCTAACAAAGTATTACCTAAACAAACATAATTTGATTTGTCCCTAAATGTACTGTATTCAACCATCTTCATAACCACTAAAACTAATTTATTAATGATATTTTGTAAAAATAATTGAATTATGGCAATGGTCCATAATTCAAAAACTAAAATTGCCAATAGAGTTGACATGTATTTCACTCCATCATGGTTCAGTTAAGGTGATGCAATAGCTAGATTTGGTTTCCAACAATGAGTGTAATTTTTAGTTATTATCCATTTTTAGAGAAATAAGGTCCTTAAATCCGTGACAGTATGCCTTTAATTTGCCGCGATTCTGTCTTCTTTTAAAAACAAAATTTCTTTTAGTTTAGCTACAGTTCTGTCTTTATTTTATTTTAAAAGCTGTTGTTACTTTACTTGTTTTTTCCTCGTACCTAAAGAAGAAACGTCACTGCTATTAAAAAGCATATGTAGTTGCATTTGTGTCGTGAAGTATAGGCTATTCAGTAGGATTTTAAAATTAGTCAATCATTTGACCCGTTTCATATTACAGGCCATGATACAACGTCGTCTGCCATTAGCTGGATTCTGTACTGTCTAGGAAAGTATCCCGAGGAACAGGAGAGAGTTCGAGAAGAGGTACTCGACGTGTTGGGAGACAGAGAAGAAATTGAATGGTGTGTATATATCAAACATGCCACCCTCTCACCCCACTCTCACCGAGACAAATTAATTAGACTTTGTAATCTGTAGGCTATTAATATTGGATTCATTATTGTCTCCTGTCTCGGAGTGGGGTGGTGTGGGGGGCGAGACTCGGGGTTTTTTCGCGGATCCGATCGGAGCCAAAGTTAAATCAACGTCAGGAATATAACAAAATCAGTGGCTGATTTACTATCAATATTTCATTCTACACGTCCTCCCCCACCCCCGAATCCCCTCACTACTGTCTGTGAAACTGGACGTATCAAATTCAGTGTATGGTATAGCATTCATTAAACCTTCAATACCCTTTCAACAAATCAGTAAGATAGTATGTCCACCATGGTCGATTTTATGTTAATTAAATGCAATAGGTTTTGACAAATTTAAATTTCAAATGAATATATATATATATATATATTTCGTTTACTTTCTTTTTTAAGGGGCGATTTTGCTAAAATGACGTACATGCCAATGTTTATTCGAGAGTGCATGCGAATGTACCCACCAGTTCCTGCTATAAGCCGTGAACTGACAGAGGACATAGAGATTGAGGGAGTGTTCTTGCCTAAAGGAGTAATCATTGACATTCCTATCTACAACATACATCGCAACCCCCATGTGTGGAAGGATCCAGAGGTAGGTGTGTATAGTATTATCGTGTAACTGTACGTCTTTCTAAAGAGAGGGCGGGGTGCAGTCCAGTCATAGGCGTACGGGCTCACATTTTTGTAGGGAACAGGCTGGCTTTTGCCCGAATTAAACGAATGCCTGAATCTGGATAACAACATTTATTCATATTAGCATTACTACCAAATAGTGGCCTAGTGAGAAAACGCTCGCATGATGCGCGGTCGGTCTAGGATCGATCCCCGTCGGTGGGCCTATTGGGCTATTTCTCGCTCTAGCCAGTGCACCACGACTGGTATATCAAAGGCCGTGGTATGTGCTATCCTGTATGTGGGATGGTGCATATAAAAGATCCCTTGCTACGAATGAAAAAAATGTAGCGGGTTTCCTCTCGAAGACTGTCAAAATGGACATATGTTTGACATCCAATAGTCGATGATTAATAATCAATGTGCTCTAGTGGTGTGGTACATATAAAAGCTCCCTTGCTACTAATAGAAAAATATATTTATTTATTATTATTATTATTATGTTTTAAATAAATGAATTGAATACCCAGGACTAATGGTGTTGGTTAGGACCATTCTATACTGCTAACACAGCCCGTTTTACAGTCATACGAACCAGCGAGGCTCAGTTGTTTAAAATTATTTCATCCTACAATAGCTCTAGATAGAGGACCCTCGTACGCCTTTCTGTAGACGTCAAGTTGTCAGTCGTCAATAAAAAATTCATTTTCTGGGACCAAACATCTGTACCCTATACCTCGAAATATCCTATATACGGGCCTGATTGAATGTTATTATTTCCAAAAATATTGCTCAGGTGAATGTGCATTCGTTACTAAACTATACTCGCCCGTACCATATACATGTAGATGTGTATGTAATTATACATTTTGTGTTTCAGGAATTTCGACCAGAGAGATTCGAACCTGAAACTTTTGGCGCAAGAGATCCCTACTGTTTTGTCCCATTTTCGGCGGGCCCCAGGTAAGTTCTTTATAGATTCTGCTTCTACAGTTTGCATTTGCCATTAGTTTCCCGTGTCAACGTTATTGGGCTATTTCTCGCTTCAGCCAGTGCACCACGACCGGTACATCAAAGGCGGTGGTATCTGCTATCCTGTCTATGGGATGGTGCATATAAAAGATCCCTTGCTGCTAATCGTGTCTGACACAGGGGCGTAGGTTAGGGGGGTTCGGACACCCCCACCACCCCCACCCACCCCCACCACCACCACCACCCACCCCACCCCCTCCCCCCCCCCACCACCCCACCCCCGCTGAAGCAAATGGTCCGCTTTCAGAACTAAAACATACAGGTTTATACATATCGAGTTTCTGGTGGTGCAAAAACAAAATAGAAAAAGGTCCACTTGGTTCAAAAGTGAGACCTCAGGTAGGGAATACTTTGTTTTCAAAATCGTGATTAGCGATTAGCGATATCTTTGAAACTCGCGTGTCGAATTGCGATGCGATACTGAACAAAATGTTCCCCGAGCTGATGATATGATGTGTGTGTATTCGTATGACTGATTCCCCCCCCCCCCCCTCCCCCCAAGTATTATTATCAAATTATCAATGCACTTGTACATTAGTGATAGTAATACTTTCAAATACAATGAGATGAAGGGCGTACACACATATAGTAAACATCTACCAGCGCTTTTTCTGTTGTCGTAAGTAAACGCATTTGGCTTTGTTGGGCCTCATTTTTCACAAAACGCATTCTTAAAAAATCCGACTGTATTTTTCACACGGTGCTTGTAATCACGTAAATATGCTACGTAACAGTGATGGTCTGTGTGACTGTCTAATATAATCTTTGTCACAATGTGAATCCGTATAAAATGTTAATAAGCTTATGACAATTAGTATTGTCCATTATTTAAATGTCCTTTATGTATTGAAATACGCCTGTGACTTTCTCCTCCTTTTTTTCAATTTAGAAACTGCATAGGTCAGAACTTTGCCATGAACGAAATCAAAGTGTTTATCAGTCATATCGTAATGAAGTGAGTATAATATTTTTCATTTGTGTAAGACATTTTGTTTTGGTAACATTAATGTAAAGATTACGAAAGATAACACGTCTAGGGTAGAATTGAAATTATTAGGAAATATTAATATCAAATCAGGATCGAATTTATTACTTGGCAAACTCGGAGATTTGATGTTTTGGAGTGGAACAATTATATGCATTCCAGTTCACAATTCTCACGTTACGGACAGGTACATATATGTGTGCGTGACTTAGAATAGCGGGGGCTGGAGTGGGTTTTTTTTTTAGGGGGTTGGGTTAGTGGGGTTTTTTTGGGGGGTGGGGTTTGTTGTATTGGGGTGGGTGTTTGGGGGCTTTGGTTTGTTGTTGAGTTTTAAGGGGTTTGTGTTTGGGGGTGGGTTTTTTTTTATGGTATTCAGTTGTATGAGGAAACAGTAAAGAAAAATGTCTCCGTAACAATCGCAAAAAAGGTTTAGGCCTACAGTAGTCATTTTAAGGTCTCAACAACCCCATTTCCTCGGAACGCAAACCCTTTATACGGAGCTTTTTATCATCAACATCGTTGTCATCTTCATAATCGTTATTGTTATTATTATATTGTTCCAGATTCCATGTGAAGGATGACCCCAAAAGGACGCCTGTTGCCGTCTCGGAAGTCGTACTCCGTTCAGAAGATGGCATTTACCTCAACTTTACACCACGGAAGTGACATAACAGCAGTACATACTGACTGCACTAAAGAAGTTACGTCATGCAATTACAGACTATGTCACAGAAGTGACAATATACCAAATTCGATAACAATCAATATGCACTACTTCAATGATGACTTAATCAGATTTTATTGATGAAACTTGAAATTGATTTTTGTATGTAAATACGCCTATAAACTTTGAATACATTTTATGACTGACTTGCAGATGATTTTATCCATAACAAATTGTATAACTGAATATTATATATTCATAATGCAGCTATTGATCTGTTCAATATATAGACAAAAATGGCACTTTGAAACTGAAAATGGCACCTTTTTACATTTCAACACATATATTGTGTATTTAACGTGGTGTAAAACTCGACTGGTACCGGTACTGTGCATATTAATTATTATGTTGTGCAGCTGTTCTAATTTCCTTTGTTATCAGTGTCGATCCAGGAAGGTTAGAATGTAGGTGGAGATGGGGGTGTGCGTCTATGTACATTCCGACTTTGTTGGACGATTCACTGGTTTGTTTTCATAGTACAAAAATGTACATGGTTATATTGCCAGGACATCCAACAAAAACAGGCACCAATTCACCCACCCCACCCCACCCCACCCAATGATTAAAGTCAAAGAGAAGTCTTCTACATAAACAGATTATAAACATTATATTGTTAGGGGGCGGGACGTAGCCCAGTGGTAAAATGCTCGCCTGATGCGCTATCGGTCTAGGATCGATCCCCATCGGTGGACCCATTGGGCTGTCTCATTCCAGCCAGTGCACAACAACTGGTATATCAAATGCCGTGGTATGTGCTATCATGTCTGTGGGATGATGCATATAACAGATCCCTTGCTACTAATGGAAAAAAATGTAGCTGGTTTCCTCTCTAAGACTATATGTCAAAATTACCAAATGTTTGACATCCAATAGCCGAAGATTAACAAATCAATGTGCTCTAGAGGTGTCGTTAAACAAAACAAATTTCTGTAGATATCAAGTTATCAGTCGTCGATAGAAAAAGATTCATTTTCTGGGACCAAACATCTGTACCCCATACCTCGAAATATCCTACATACGGGTCTGATTAAATGTCATTATTTCCAAAAATATTGCTCAGGTGAATGTACATTCGTTACTAAACTATACTCGCCCGTACCATATAGCTGAGTATGTAATTATACATATAATATTGTTAGTGTTTCTGTAACACGTCGCCAGGACGTAGGAATCAGGATGTTTTTGGTTGTAGCAACTTGTAGGTTTTCTATCCTTCTCCATCTATTATATAATATGCAAGGCCTTTATAACAATTATCGATCGTTGTGACCGCTCTGCCGACTGCCTCCATTATACTTACCCCATGCTGCATTTAGCAAGGATCTTTTCCGCTCGGGTCCAGCAGACTACCATACACACATCGTGCTAAATATTGCGTACAAAGATGAATTCTTTGAATACAAGGGGCAATGGACACCGTCATCTTTGTCACTTAACATACAAATGGTTTTATATATATATATAGATATAGATATAGATACAGATACATAGATAGATAGATATACGGCGGGCGTATATGTCTCGGCAAATGAGGGCTGGCTATTTACACGGTGGTGGTATTTTTGAAGGAGGCCACCCGTGCTTAGTGTAACTATAACAAATCTGGCTTTAGCCCGCCCCATAAGAGATTATTCCACCCACCTCCACCCCTTCAAATACCGTTCTTACTTTGCATGTCTATTTACTATTGCGATGATATAGGCATGCAATTCTTTACAAAAATTGAAGAATTCGTAATTTTTATTTTTTTAAATAATATATACATGTAAGGTGATCAATTGCAACTTGACTCATTTTACTATTAATATATGGTATAGTTTTATTACGAATGATTATTAATAAGATTAATACAAAATATTAATGTATATTGACTGTATATTAAGTAGTGGCTTAGACAGCTTAATATGCTCAATGTCCAGATAATAGATTCGTGTCATGAATTAATTTGCATGTTAAAATGTCTAATAGGCGTTTTACAGACCGCCGTTTTTATGAGTGAACTATCATTCTCGTTCCTCAGCACTCTCCTGAGGCTAGTCCAAGGAGAATATTGCTGGCGCCCATTAGCCAGTGAATTGATATGGTATCAGTATTAATATGGAAATATCTTAAATGGCTCACTGTAAGCTTAGTTAGTAGAGCAATTAATCACTCACCTCATTTTTTGAATTCTGCTTTTATTGTTAATACAAATGTTCATTTTGCTTAATTTTACAGCTTAAAAATATGCTGAAACAAAATAAATTAACTTGTAAAATATGCAATCTGTGTGCAAAATGGTTTTGTTTTATAAAAATGTTGGGTTTTTTTTTCTTTTCAAACATTTCTATAAAGTTTTATTTTGTTAACGATGTTGTTCTTGTTCTTTTTGTACTTAATCTCTGCTATATATTACAATATGAGTAGTTGTAGTAGTAGTAGTAGTAGTAGTAGTAGTAAACTGTAATAGTAGTGTTAATATATTATATTTTAATAGTAGTAGTAGTAGTAGTAGTGGTAATGTTAATATATTATGTTTCAATAGTAATAGAAGTAGTAATGGTGGTGGTAGTAGAGAGGTGATGTTGGTGGTAGTAGTAGTAGTAGTAGTAGTAGTAGTAGTTGGGTGAGACGTAGCCCAGTGGTAAAGCGTTCACCTGATGCGCGTTCGGTTTAAGATCGATCCCCGTCGGTGGCCCATTGGGTTGGTTCTCCTTCCAGCCAGTGCACCACGACTGGTATATCAACTGTGTAAGTGGTATACTGTCACTTGTATAACAGCAACATGAGGTGTTGCTCTGGCATGAGCGTGGCTAACTGACAATTTTTTTGGTCGACCTATGTTGGATTTTTGTACGCCTCCGCGCCCCCTCCGCTACAGACGCCTATACAATACAATCTGAGGGATCTGAGGGATTTAAAAAAAAAAAAATAATAATAATAATAATATTCACTTTGACAATCACCAATTTCCTGTCTCAAATGCTTTTGCATATAAGCCTAGGCACAAAATACCACTATCTTCCAACAATACCCCCAAGCAGCCCCATGTATACGTGATAGTTCAGCACTTACTGGTTGGACATGTTTGCCTAGCCTACTATTTTATAATTGTTACATCACCTATTTTTTTTTCTGTGGTAATTTAATTCAACTAGGACATAGCTTGAACTATCTGGTATAAATTTCAGTACAGCAGTAATACGCTATACAGAAGTTAACTTTTCATATCCGCATTTCACACAGTCCGTCACGCCATGCCTGTTCCGGGTTTTTGATCAGACGTTGTACTTCCGGATTAAATTTCTACGTAAGTGGACATTTCATTTTTATGAACAACACCGTCAGTTTAACACTGGTCAGTACATACTAGCTTTTATGTATTGTTTATAGTATAATGGACGAACAGATTTATTATATGACTATATAAGAGCAAAAAACCTGTCTGATTTGTTCGACACTGCTGCCTGTCCGTCTTGTCTGTTGAGACGCGTTTCGGAAACATTACGCGCAGGAACACAACTCAGGACCGTCGCCGGTCAAAACAAGACGTAAATTTTAGAGAGACTGTTACTTAGAGGTAAGTATATGTATTTATACCCGTGATGTCATAGATTAGAAGACTATTTTCAAAATGAATTTGCGCTAAATCTGAATGAAACTCTAAAACATGGAATACTGGACACTGCGTCGTTTCAAAAAGGGTCGTCGTCAAACTGACAATTTTTTAAACCCCCCCCCACACACACACACACGTACCCCCCCCCCCCCCCAACCAACTACGCTGATGGTGCTATAGTTATGTTGTGTGTGTGTGTGTAACAATAGTATTAGTACTCGGGGGGGGGGGGGGGGTCTGTTTGAGGGTACCTGTGCCCCCACCTGGAACATTATTATAACGCAAAGACCGATCCTCCCAAAATTATTTAACGTCTTGTTACACCCCCAACCCAACCCATCCCATCCCCCACACGCATGCACCACGCACACACACACACCAGTTTATTATTAGGTTTGCTTGGGTGGAGTGCACATTAAAACAATCAAAAATAGGAGATAAAGTTGATTGAAATAAACGGACCTTATTTCCATAGCACTGGTACATTTTTAGGAACGTATTTAATCCTCCTAGTATGTTTGTAGTTGTATTCTCTTTGTACGTACAGTCCACCCACTCACTTATGACCAGACTTACGTGAGAAAATAATTTGAGGCTACATATTAAAGATAAAACAAATCAAAAGTTCGGTCATCTGGAATTTGACTCTGTATTTCATACACTTGACAATCTGAACAGCAGTTTTATATTAAAATCTATCTGAAATTACGGTGTCACTCAGGCTATTTATCCATTAATTGACAAAGGTATTTATACTACGTAATTTTACCCTCGGTATCCTTTGGCAAAAACTTTGATGCCGTATTTCTAGGACCCCCCACCCCAACCCCCAACTCACACACGCGCGCGCGCGCCTTTGAACAACCATGATTTCTCTGATTCTGGTTACTTAGACATCCCTTCTGTACAGGATACAAGAATACATTGAAATTTCTTAGAATATAAATGGCATACATGCACGCATGCATGCACATACACCAGTATAAATTACCTATGCTAATACATGTACTTCAGTCAGTTGATTTCTATGCAGTAATACCTGTTTTTGTTCGCAGTCAGGCGGTGTTTTTAATATCTGTGGAAAACTTTACGGCATGTCGACCAATAAACCAATCTGAAAATAACTTCTGATTCCTCACCTAACGGCTTGTAGTTTCACTTCTTTTGCAAGCACCGCGCGGCTACGAACACAGATGATAAGATTATTGAGTTGAACTGATGGAAAATTGTTCCAATAGGTGAAAATTGCATCAGTTCATTTACACACACACACACACACACACACACACACACACAGATATATACATACATACATTATTAGTTTTTTGCCTTCAAATTCGGCAGGGCATTGTAGATTAAACACTTTTGGGACATTTTCACGCCATTTTTAGAGCGCTTTCATTTTCATTAAAGAAATTTATTATTATTTATTATTATTGAAATAAGAATAAATGTAATTAATATGTTTTCTTTAATAACTGAATGGTAAAATATATAACAGGCATTTTTTATTAATAATACATTTTATTAATGTTTTTAAAAATAATTGTAGAATTAATTATTGAAAAGGGTTTGTTTAATCTCAGGGAAGCATAGCGCTAGACTAACGAGGCATGGTGCCGCATCATGCTAAACAAGCTAGGGAAAACACTAATTATGTATACCTTTTCATGGTTGAGCTGTTAGAATAATCAAAGTAAATGTTTCTGGTACGTCTTTTGCTTTATATTTATATTTCAGGTTCATAACCAATGGCGGGGTTCATGTTTTACCTCGTTTCGCTATTCCGCGGCAGGAGACCCAGCAAACACCTTGTGCCTATCCCCAGTGTATGCCACCTGGTGCTGACGAGCGACGACGTGCGCGACAGGCCCGTCTTCGTCGTGGGCGACGTGCACGGGTGTGTTGACGAACTGATGGACCTGGCCGAAAAGGCGCAGGAGATACACGACAACACACTTTTCGTGTTCGTCGGTGACCTCGTCAACAAGGGACCCTTCAACAAAGCCGTGCTGGATTTCGTCCGCAGTCTGGACCACTACGCCGTGCGTGGCAACCACGACGACGCCGTTCTGAGGCAGTGTCTCGACTACCGGACCAATCCGAGTCGCCAGCTCCCCGCGAGCTACCACTGGGTGACGTGTTTCACCGACAGTGACGTCGAGTACCTCGCCGAGCTGCCGTATTCCATCGAGATTCCCAGTCTGAAGACGATCGTCGTCCACGCGGGGCTCGTCCCGGGGGTTCCGCTGCACGAGCAGGATTTGACGCACGTGACGCACATGCGGAACGTCATCACCCAAGACACGTTTTTCGGACCGAAGATGATTCCATCGGAAGACAGCAACGAAGGGGTTTCCTGGGCGACCACGTGGCGCGGGCCAGAGCACGTGTATTTCGGACACGATGCCCGCAGGGGCCTCCAGAAATACACATTTGCCACTGGGCTGGACACGGGGTGCCTGTATGGGAAACTGTTGACGGGGATGTTCATCAACAAGAACCAAGAGATGATACAGATCAAGGCCCATGATGCGTACGTGGTGGTACCAGGACAGTGGACGAGTAAAATGCCGTGAAGTACAGCTTTCGTCAGTATGTGGATCAAAATAAATGGTTCTTGTTTTGTTTTTGTTTCGTTTAGAGACATATTACCGTGTTTATTTTCCCGTGTTGGCGGCGACCGAATAACCCAGTTTTTGCGTTTTACTCATGTTATTTTTTATTTTATTGTTTTTCAAATTAATTAGTCCTTGATTGTTGAAATATTAGTGATAGTTCAACTTTGTCGTTGCCTTTGGCAAAACCTAGTAAATCACTTCTTTGTCAAAATTTACATTGTGTAATTTTACAACTTACAGGTTACTTTTTAATTAATTATTGTAAACTGAACTGTAGTTTACTTCTTTTGCCATTGTCAAAACCGAACCAGTCAGTGAAAAGTTAATTATCTCAAAACAAGTAAAATGTAAGTTATCCAGTTTTGTCAATGAACGGCGGAATATGTACCAAATAATATATACCACAATTTTAATATTTCATTTCTTTACCACCATTTTTGGTGGGGTTATTGTTGACGTTCCTTTGTTCTTGTTCGTTAATTTATTTTTGTGAGTGTGGGTGGAGAACATTTGTTTAATCCATGACAAAACATCAGTGTTATCGACTGATGACAGACGTAATGATGGTGTATCTAGGCGTAATGATGGTGTCAAAATTAATTACTCTTATCGTTACAGTGTGATTTTCTTAACCCTAACCCTAAACTTAACCCATTTCTTTTTTAGGGGAGGCCACCAAAACCCCTGTTGACGATGTGGTTGCATTCAATTCCACAGCACCATACCCAAAAATTTACTTCTGGTAGAAACACTGATGTTATACTTGGACAAGGCTGAAGCCTTTTAAACTTGCAAGAACGATTGTTTCGTTCGCACACCGTTCGCTTAATTCAAGCCATTTTTCAGTGTTGCATTAATTTACAACATCATTTACATGGTGATAACTGGTTAAATAAAAACGAAATGTGTTACATTAATTTGTTTTTGCATAACCCATAAATGGTTTTTGCAAGTTTAAAATTGTCTGAGACCTACACCAAGTTTAAAATTGTCTGAGACCTACACCAAGTTTAAAATTGTCCGAGACCTACACCAAGTTTAAAATTGTCTGAGACCTACACCAAGTTTAAAATTGTCTGAGACCTACACCAAGTTTAAAATTGTCCGAGACCTACACCAAGTTTAAAATTGTCTGAGACCTACACCAAGTTATGCACCCATTTTTCGAATCTTCTCCAACGAATGCATGTATTCTATAGGTATTTTCAAAAGGTTACTGACAGTAGAACTAATGTTATTGTTCATTAATGCAAATCAAAGGTAGGTGCCCACGTTTTACATTTATAAAGAGACTGTCTTGATTTAACTGTCGTTGTAACATCGTTTTTTCTTGACAGGACGTTAACGACTATATATATATACATACGTAGGAAAATATTAGAAGATAAAATCCCGTTTGAGCTACTGTAATATTTGTCGTTACAAATACTAGTACATGTATTTGGAAACGTGTTGCATTGGCAACAAATTCAAGACTGTCTTTTAAAGTTTGATATTTTGGTTTGAATTTTGTTTTTGTTTTTGTTATAAATGAGCCTCCTGTGGGGTTGATTTATTTGTTACGTAACTATAGTCAGGTGTGGCTTTAGTTGCCATGAAAACCTGGGGAAAAGAGGCGTTGGGCACCTTCGAGTTTTCAGTTTTGTTTGAACTTTCACATGCTAACTTTGCAACTGGTTAGTAGCACGAATGGATTAAGTAAGCTAGGACAACAATAAAGACTTATAACGAGGCACCTGTATTCTGATTAAGCTAAATTAGAAGATTTTTAATGATCAACGGTTTGTGTTTGGGAATATGAAATGGCTGACACTGAAATACTATTTTGATTGCACCTATAGTTTTCAGTGGGGGGTTGTCCACCCGAGGTATGGTAAATATTTAAATTAATTCCCATCGGTAAACATTTTAGGGTTTTCTTTTTTCTATTCTGTGTTCACGAGTTATCAAAAACAGTTGTATCAGCTTCAAAGAAACTGAGAATAAAAATGTTTTGCAACTGATCAGAAACAGTTTTATTTTCTGAATTAAAAGGAATGAAAACAGAAATTTCAATTGTAGGTGAAGTGACGGACTTGACAGCTGTGGTGGCGGACACCTGATATCATAACTGTTTCGATAGTGATTCACGAGTTCTTGTCATCACAGCTGTGTATATTCCAATGACCTCTATCCTGTACTAATTTTGGGACTGGCAGGCTTATTTGTGGCAGTCCAAGAAATATGAATTCCCAGTAAAGGATCGCCTCGGGAGTGGCTGTTCTAAGACGAGGCACTAGATAGAGATTCGTGGTTTCAAACACTATTTTACCAAATGCCCGTTTGACTCTGCATTGTGAGATACTGTTTTGATCACGGATAACGGTTTTGCCGTTCTGATTGATACTCATGTTTTCTTATTTTTATTGTAAAAGGTATTTTTATGGATATCCCAATAGACCGGTCAGAACATACCACGACTGATTTAATGTCCCTAAGTTTAGAATACTATAGTTTGTATTATTTATTCAAGATGTTTCACCTGGGAAACAATTGTTTTATCGTTAGATTTGCTCTAAAGTAACCAGGATATATTTTCCTATGCCATCTATTATGCTTTTGTTTTATAATACTTGTTTCTGCTTCTTCTTTTTTCAGATTACAAAAGAAAATTTTAAGCATCTTGTTCAAAGTGATCTACAACAGACGGACCAGCCATTTTTATGTTTCAGTTTGTGAAAAACAAAACGACCACTTTCATACACATTCCACTCCAGTCAAACACGTGTATTTTAATATGAACTGTGAATGTGATTTGTTTGTAACTTGCGAAAAACGGAAGAACAATGACGGCAATTGTAGCTTTTTTGGCTTCATTTATGCCACAGAAGTCTGTACAACACACCCGAAAATATGGACTTCCGCTTCCGCCAACATTGCATGTTACGTTGGGCCCAGAAGTCGTTGAGGGGAAAGCTGTTTTTGTTATAGGAGATATTCATGGCTGCTATGACGAACTCTGTGAATTAATCCACAGAGCCACCGATGTTGAACCTAACATCGTAATAGTATGTGTTGGTGATCTTATTAACAACGGCCCACACAGTGCTAATGTCTTGAAGCACGTCCAGGGACTCGGATGTCATGTTGTTTGTGGAAACCACGAAGAAGTAGCGCTGAGGGAGGTAACCAATATAAAATGGAATGATGGTTATCAGCTACCTGACAAATATCACTGGATTTTGTCACTGGATCCTTCGGACGTGCAGTTCATCGAATCTTTACCTTATTCCATCAGCATTCCTAGTCTGAACGCCATCATCGTGCACGCTGGACTGGTTCCCGGAATACTGCTAGAACAGCAACACACCAATACTCTCGCGCATGTTAGGAATATTATCGAGGAGGATTATTTTGACGGAGACGGTCTAGTTCCGTGTAATAAGCCAGACCATGGTGTCGCCTGGTCAACCCTGTGGCCAGGACCTCAGCACGTGTATTACGGACACGATGCAAGACGAGGCTTCCAGAATAATGCGCACGCAACCTGCCTGGATACAGGGTGTTTGTATGGTGGTTTTCTCACTGGGATGTTCATTAATAAAAGTAAACAAATTATACAGGTTAAAGCAAAACAGATTTACTCTGTTGGTAAACCAGAATAAATCAAAGTGTTGTCTTGGTGTCCTATGTGCAAACTGAGATGGACGAGAGATGTCTGCTAAAGGTTATTTGGTTATTTCTACACATATTCTTTATGGTGAGAGAAAGAAAGGATGAAAAAGTACAGTTAACGACGCACGTGTCTCATTTTATATCTACGGTTATATGGTGTCAGAATGTGGTTAAGGACTATATAGATGAGACGGGGAAACCCGCTTCCACTCCTTGGGCTATGCTTTTCCATTAGCAGCAAAGGATCTTTTATATATATATATATATATATATATATATATATATATATATATATATATATATATATATATATGCCTTATTCCACAGGCAGTGTAGTACATACTTTTGTAACACTAATTGTGGACCAGTCGCTTGAAAGACAAATAGCTCAAATGGGCCCACCGACGGGGATCGATCCTAGCTTAACCCGTTGGTGAGAGTAGCTGTCACCACATCGGTTACTCATAAGCTAAGAATACTATATTTATATTTCGCCTTAGTTTGATACACGTATTGATAAGGGGCCCGCTCACAGACATTAAAATATTTAACGAGGTGACAAACCCTAATATGGGAGATGGTTGGGAGAGGTAGACATGCCAGTGTACGATTTTAAAGTTAAGTAAACATGGCGATATAAATATCACTTGCAAAATAAAAATTAAAAAAATAATAAAAGTATACTTGAATTTATATACCTGTGTATGATATAACTGTCATTAATCATTCACAATATGTTTAAGCATTTGACCTTAAAACACTATAGCGTACCCTGGCGATGACAAAATGTGCGCATGCACAATTTACAATGTTCTAGTTAAAGTGACGTGTTTTATTACACTTGAAAGTAATCAACTTCTATACATATATATGGCTTCCAGAAGTGGTGGGGGGTGTAGGTTTTTTTCTTACAGAGTTTTAAGTCATAGGTTTGGGCATTAGGTATCTTATGCATTTAAAGAAGTAGCGCCAGTATGGAATAGTTTAGCTTGCGGAAGTAAATGCTGCTGTATGGCAAAGTGATATGTTCACTGTTAACGTGAATAGGTAGAGCTACTGCCTTAATTAAGATGGTTTTCGCTGTTAACGTGAATGGGTAGAGCTACTGCCTTAATTAAGATGGTTTTCGCTGTTAACGTGAATGGGTAGAGCTACTGCCTTAATTAAGATGGTTTTCGCTGTTAACGTGAATGGGTAGAGCTACTGCCTTAATTAAGATGGTTTTCGCTGTTAACGTGAATGGGTAGAGCTACTGCCTTAATTAAGATGGTTTTCGCTGTTAACGTGAATAGGTAGAGCTACTGCCTTAAGATGGTTTTCGCTGTTAAGAGGTAGAGCTACTGCCTTAATTAAGATGGTTTTCGCTGTTAACGTGAATAGGTAGAGCTACTGCCTTAATTAAGATGGTTTTCACTGTTAACGTGAATAGGTAGAGCTACTGCCTTAATTAAGATGGTTTTCGCTGATGGACAGAAATCCATTGTCACCGTAGTTTTGCAATTCAAAATTTGGTTATTTTATATAAATAAAAAAATACGTCGGACATGATTTGCTTATGTAGAATACAGACAGTATAATTGTATTGTGTATATTCATAAAACAACAGCGCCTCTATGTCGTAACAATGGCGGCCTGCGTTTTCACATTTGAACCATCTTATGTGGTCTAAAAGGTCATCTTCTATCGCTGCACTGGTTGATAGTTCAGTCATGTCTTCTGGACACCGTTTAAGATTGCGACCAGTCAGCCATTTTGAGTTTATATTGTTCGTTGAAAAATTATAGTAAAGTGACTTTTCTAGTTTGCCCGTTCCTCCTGAAGAAAATACATAGTGTCTTAATCCATCATTGTAAATAAATGTTGGTACAGTTTGGTGTCTGTATTGTGATGACACTGATTTGCACGTGGGTCTTGAATAGTCCAATTTCCAGAACAGTTCGTCTGTTGACTTTAGAAAGTGCAGCATTAGAACAGTGTTTTGATCGGGCATTTCAATTGGCGTCTTGTGTAGTCTGGAAGTGTTCGGACAGAAGTTTGCTACAACGGTCACAATGTGATGGAACGTGATTTTAAAATTCATTCTACTTCAAAAAAGTTAAAGTTTTATTTTGTTTATCGACACAACTAGAGCACAATGATGTATTAATCATTGGCTATTGGATGTTAAACAATTGTTCATTTTGACATACTGGCTTGGTGAGGAAACTGGGGCGGGACGTAGCGCAGTGGTAAAGAGTTCGCTTGATGCGCGGTCGGTCTAGGATCGATCTATCAAAGGCCGTGATATGTACTATCCTTTCTGTGGGATGGTGCATATAAAAGATCCCTTGCTGCATTAAAAAAATGTAGCGGGTTTCCTCTGATGACTACAAGTCAGAATTACCAATGTTTGACATCCAATAGCCAATGATTCATTAATCAGTGTGCTCTAGTGATGTTGTTAAACAGAACAAACTTTTGGTGAGGAAACTCGCTACATTTTTCCATTAGTAGCAAGGGATCTTTTATATTAACTATCCGAAAGACAGGACATACCACGTCCTTTGATATACCAGTCGTGGTGCACATGCTCTAGCGAGAAATAGCCCAATGGGTCCACCGACAGGGATTCATCCTAGACCGACCGCTCATCAGGCAGTTTTGCCATTGGTTAACAAAAATAAGGCAAACCGGTATACATGTTTAATATTTCTCCAGTTCTGTCTCATTTGATTTCCTTGAGTCTGTACTATGACTCTCTTCACTGGTATCATATCTCGGGTCTCCCGCCGCCACAGTTTGGGAATCTTTCGCCCACGGCTTAACCTCTGCGTCGACGAACACTTACTGACCTGAGCACACATGACGAACGTCAGGTAAAACGTGTTTCTCCACTATGCTCGAGTCTCCTTAAATTTTTACAATTTGCTTTTTCTTTTAAATAATTCACAGCACTATACCTTTTGGGATCAGTTCCCAACTACCATCATCCCAACCACCCACCCCACCCCTTTAACGCATTAGTTTATCACGCGAGTGTTATTTCATGTAAATAGACCTCGTCGTGAAAAACAACCGTTTGAAACGGTCGGAAAAATATTTCTGAAACTTCTAATAAAATTCCATCTGATGCTAAATTAAACATTATCGGGAGCCGTTTCAGATATGTTCATATAGTAAATTTATTGTAAATTCACATGCTTGGGTAGGTAAAAATTACTTTGCTTGATTTAGTCTTTGGACAGTGATGAGGATCGAGGGTGTCTGGTAATGTCAACTTTATAGTTAGCTTTTTCGAGACCAGTTGGTAATCTGGAAAATATTTGTTTTCTGGTTTTGTTTTACATTTAGTATTGTCTATGGTAGACCTACTTACGTTTGGTGCCATGGCGCCAACAATGACAGGGGAACTATTAAGCCGCCCGATTGATGCCAGTATGTTTCCATAGCAGGCCAAGACCCCAGAAAATCTGAAATGTTATGTTTGGTTTTGAATGACACAATTAAATACACAATTATCTGTGGTATAAATAATATGTATTTTCCGCATCTCTTTGAATACACCACATTTTCATTGATAACGTTTTGTAGTATCCGTTACAACGACTAACTTTTTTTTACATACTGATTTATCTACATACACTACTGAATTAGGCATAATATGGTTTGACACCTGTGATATGGTGTCTTTAAATACTCGCTCATTCTTGAAATTAACAAAACATGGGTACACGGATGGATGGATTGTATAACATATGTATGTATTTTAAACGAGATTAAGTTAACCCAATAAAATTTATATCTTTTAAATGTACAGACTGTTGATCTATTAATGTATTACCGTAAACGTGTGGGGACAGGGTCTTCCCTGTCTCTTCATAAGCGGCGAAAGATGCCAGCAATATATTAATTCACCTTCCAACGGCGGGGGTGTATGTTTTTCATTGTTGCACCTGGTGGTCAAAAGCATATGGATGACCATCATTAATGGAAGGGGGGGGGGGGGGGGTCTACTACTTGGGGTCCCATCTAATTCATTTCCGCACAGCCTTAGCGTCATAGGAAATATCCCAGATATCCTCTTAAGTTACCTGGTCCCCGTTATACGAAGCTTCTTGGCGCTAAGATTACCTTTATTGCATAAGGTAGCTATGCACTTAGGTGATATTAGCGCTAAGATCGCTTCGTAAAACGGGTCCCAGGGGTCTAATTCACAAAGGTCTCTTTGGCTCTGTTAGACAACAAAGCATCCTCTTTGCAAATCTTTTAGCATTACACTGCGAGATCGCAAAGTTACGAGAGTTTAGTGAATTAGGCTCCTGATGTAGTGTGTACGCTTAGTCGCTATATGAATATGTTCAATTTCCTACTACATGTATAAGAATATCTCCTTACCTGGGCGCAAGCTCCACCTGATTGACGGGGTATGCAGATTCTGCCATCGCCTCGAAGGTCATGCACACCATGAGAAGCGCCATGCCGAGATAGCGATACTCACAGGACAGGAATCCTAGATCAACCAGACAACCGCTAGACCCCAGGAATGCTGTTAAAAAATACTTATGCAAATATAGAGGGTGGGGTGGGGATAATGGTAAATACATTTTAAATATAGAGGGTGGGGTGGGGATAATGGTAAATACATTTTAAATATAGAGGGTGGGGTGGGGATAATGGTAAATACATTTTAAATATAGAGGGTGGGGTGGGGATAATGGTAAATACATTTTAAACTAAGAACTAAAACAAGACATACGGTGTTTTTTCCACAGTGATATGACGTCACGCCCCGTGCTCCTCTGTCGGTGGTGTTTAAAACGGTCTCCCGCACCATGCAAATGATGGCGACGCTGAGGTTTACTCTCGTAGAGTTAAGGGAGAAGAAAACTCCGAACCCCACGTAATACAAAAGCAATCGTCGAGACTACAGCCACCTACAGGTGCATGGAAACAGAAATGAAAATATTACCTTAAACGTGTGTTTTTGTTCAACGACACCACTGGAACACATTAATTAATCATCGGATATTGGATGTCAAACAGTTGGTAACCTGACACGTGGTCTTTAGGCTGGATTTCCATAGAAGTTCACTTTTTACGTGTAATGATTAACGTTTCACAATTCACTTTCAGTTTCCACCAATTTTACATAGCCACGGTTCAACGATGTATAAACTGTCACACACACCGCAATCCAGTGGTCCCTGCAATGCTGCAATGCATGTGCTATGAACAGCCAACAGAGTTCAATGACCTAGTTGATACTTGCTTAATGCGGGTAATTTACATGTATTTATGATCGTGCCCGATGATGCTGAAATTCAGATACTTGGTAATAACGGCGTAGTTACTGTTTTAATATTTACTTTTAATCTGTTTTCAGTTCACAAAGTATAATATATTTTTAACAATAAGGAAAACATGCATCTTGATAAAAAAATCAAAAAGAATCCAGTATAGTCCACGGCAACAGAAATGCCGCTGAGAACGAAAACCTCCGCGGCAATCTCCACGGCATTGCCGATTGCTGCGGGCAATTGCAGGGGTTGCAAGGGAAAACATTCTTCTACAGTCCCCCAATATGAATACCTAAAGACTTTAAGCCCCAGTCTCACATACACGAATTATACCCCGAATGTCCAGGAATATACACGATCCTATGCAGCCCCGATTGCTCCTAATTTTTCGGCAAAATTTGCATGATTCGGCTTCTTTCCCGAACTGCGTATGAATGCTCACAACTGCTGCAAGAACTAATACGATACCAAAGTTACGATCTTGAACCCGATTCATTACGATGTACTATGTGTCCCCTAGGATGCTTTCACGAATACGCTACGAATCAAAAAAAGAAAGAAAAAAAGTTTGTTTTATTTAACGACGTCGCTAGATCACATTGATTTTTTATCTCATCATCGGCTATTGGACGTCAAACATATGGTCATTCTGACACTGTTTTTTAGAGGAAACCCGCTGTCGCCACATAGGCTACTCTTTTTTACGACAGGCAGCAAGGGATCTTTTATTTGCGCTTCCCACAGGCAGGATAGCACAAACCATGGCCTTTGTTGAACCAGTTATGGATCACTGGTCGGTGCAAGTGGTTTACACCTACCCATTAAGCCTTGCGGAGCACTCACTCAGGGTTTGGAGTCGGTATCTGGATTAAAAATCCCATGCCTCGACTGGGATCCGAACCCAGTACCTACCAGCCTGTAGACCGATGGCCTGCCACGACGCCACCGAGGCCGGTCGCGCTACGAATCATGACGATTAATGCAGAACGCGTCAAGAATTACTACGATACGCCTACGAATCAGTACGACTGCCTTAAGAACCAGGGGCCAATTTCACTAAACATCGTAAGCTACGTTTTGCACGTAAACGTAAATCTACGACTGAAGAGCATTTCACAAAGAAGTGTAAACGTAAGTTACGAGTAAAGTTAGACGTAAATCTAAGAGTGCCCTCGACCACAACTAGTCGCACACGTAAACTGCTACAGCCACTTCGATAATTCATAAAATGGTCACACTTTTGGTTTTTGTAAAGTGGTTAACAAATTAACTCCCTTTATTAATCCAGTGATAGTCAGTTTTGTTACCTGTGTCATTTGATCCACTTAGGGGGGCGAGATTTAACTCAGTCGGTTGAGTGCTCGCTTGAGGTACCAGTGTCACAGGATCGAACCACCTCAGTGGATCCATTCAACTGATATTTTTTTTCAGTGCATCACAGCTGGTAAAAGGCCGTGGTATCTGTTTTCCTGTCTGTGGGAAAGCGGATATAAAAGATCCCTTGCTGCATTAGGAAACAAATGTAGCGGGTTTCCTCTAACAACTATTTGTCAGAATTACCAAATGTTTGACATCGAATAGCCGATGAATAATAAATCAATGTGTTTTAGTGGTGTCGTTAAACATTTTTTTTTTTTTAATCCACTGAATTTTTCTCTTTTTTTTTCAAATAGGCTGACAGCGTTCTGTTAAAACGAGTCTGCATATTTTTTATATTTTTTTTATATATATGCAAATGTATGCAGCAAAAAAAAACCCAGACGATATTTTTCCCCAGTACCTATTGCCTGTACCAGCTCCCATTAAACGCAGGGCCGTACCGTGGTCTGGACACGGGGGTGTGGTAAACTGTCCTGAAAACGCGTCTCTTCTTGTCTTCATTACGAATATTTCGGACCTCGGCTCATTTGCCTTGCACAAACTCAACTTGCTGCTCCTATTACAATTCTGTGACACCCCTCTCCCCTTTACAAATGTCTAGATCCGCCCCTGCTATCAAATGTATTATTTTAAAACTTATATTTGACGCACTATACCATGTTTTACTTTCATCTTTTTAAAATTCAACATCATATTTTCTCTACAATCTAGAAATAAAAGATATATCCATGCACAAATGACTGCCTGGTCAACTGACTATTATTTTGATTGGGGTGAAAACAAAATAATAAACCCACCCAAAATACTCCCGAACAGTGGCGTAGTGTGGGCGGGGCCACTGGGGCGGTTGCCCTGGGCGCAAAATTCTGGATTGGTGGAAGGGACTCGGGGAGTGCTAACGGTCAACTGTTTAGGGGGCGCAATACTTGCCTTGCCCCGGGCGCTGGCAACCCACGCTACGCCACTGCACCCAAACGTCATCTTGCATTTTGCCTTCACAAATAATAAACTCGTTTATGACCTGTGAAAATTTTAGTTGCGGATCCATGGGGTGGACATGCCTTTTTGTTTTCTTTCTTTTTTAATGCAGACCCTTTTTGCAGTATATCAACTACTTTGTTGGAAAACACGAATTGAAATCACCATAATATATTTTTTTTTTTTTTAAAGTGCATATCGACTTGTCTAAATCAGGCCAGTAGGAAGCGAGGGGGCCTGGGGGTACGCCCCCCCCCCCCCCACCACTTGTAAGACTATTTTTTATCACAATAATTTTTACCATTGTAACCCAAAATCTGATATAGTTTGTACCCGATCCATCAGTGCCCCCCCCCTCCGCCCCCCCCCCCCCCATCGACACACACAAACACACTCCCAAAGCAAATATAGGGAATTGACCCATAAAATAGTGTTTTTAACTACATAGGTTAACGTTGTCGCCTATAGGAATTTATTTGGTACAGTACAACCGTTGTGTTGGTATACCGGAAACGGTGGTTTCCAAACTTTATCAAGTTTATTCGTTCTTTCTTTTAAAAGTTATAAGTTTGTTCTGTTTAACGACAGTACTAGAGCACATTGATTTATTAATAATCGGCTTTAGATGTTAAATTTCTGCTAAATGAGCTGCAAAAGAAAACAGACGTAGATTTACGTGAAAAGTAAGTTAGTAGTATTTCTACGATTGGCTTCGTGAAATGGAGTAAACGTACACGTAGAGGTAGACGTACGACAGGTGTAAGTTTTACACGTAAACGTAAATTTACGATGTTTAGTGAAATAGGCCCCATTTCACTAAACATCGTAAATTTACGTTTACCACTATAGAAAAACCAAAAGTGTTACCATTTTATGAATTATCGAAGTGGATGTAGCAATTTACGTGTGCGACTAGTTATTGTCGAGGGCACACTTAGATTTACGTCTAACTTTACTCGTAACTTACGTTTACACTTCTTTGTGAAATGATCTTCAGTCGTAGATTTACGTTTACGTGCAAAACGTAGCTTACGATGTTTAGTGAAATTGGCTCCAGCACGACTGCCGCAAGACGTCTATATCAAGGCTGCCGAACAGGCCAGATTTCATTCGACTTTCTGTATGCAAGCAACGAACATCACCATGCCGCTCTTCAAGAAGTCAGCAACCGGCCACAAATGACGAGGGAAGAGTCAGTGTACCCGTGGAGAACCAGAGGCAGAGGAAGAGCCAGAGGTAGAGAAAGACCCTTCAATAGTCGTACGAATATCCTGAATGCGTCTATGAACATATTACGGTTACGCACGATGCCCTCAAGAACTCGTAAGATTGAGTCACGATTTTAACATTGTTCACGATTACTCCCGACAGTTTTGAACATGTTCAAAACAGTCGGGAGTCGATCCAGAACATTCAAGAATACTGACGAAAGGCCAGGAACCCCCTGCGGTCTTGGTACGTATATTCAAGAATCACCAAGCATTCTTAAATCGGCCCCATTCGGGATATAATTCGTGTATGTGAGCCTGGGGTTTAGTGTTGAAGGATTTAAAAGACCGAACATGGCAAGTGTGAATATGACGGAAAGTGTTACTGTTACTAACAGTCGCGCAATCGTGCGCTTCTCCGAATGAACACGTGCTCATCAAATATAAGAGAAACAACGGACATACCTTTCGGATTTCAATTTAAGTTATGATAATAAAAGTGTATCGTATAATTCATCATTTTTGTTGTTGTTTTTTGGTTTTATTGGGGGGGGGGGGGGGTAAATACAAGTGTGTATATGTGAATACACCTACACTTTTAATAAAAGAAACCATGACGAGACAGGAAGTGGTGTGTGTGTGTGTGTGTGTGTGTGTGTGTGTGTGTGTGTGTGTGTGTGTATATATTGCCGTGAGAGTTGTCAGGGGAACGTGTCTCAGTGGCGTAGTGGTTTAGCCATTGACTTTAATCTTGGTAAGCTCTGGGTTCGCACCCCGGTTCCGAATGCCACCTGGAATAAGAATAACCGGCTTACGAGGAGATATATGCAATAGCCGTCCTCCAAAATTCTTAAAAGATCTTTGCTTCAAAATGTAGAGATGTGTGATATGTGGAACACAGACTATTTTGGGACATCGCAAGACCCTAAAAACGAGGTACGACGTGCGATGATTTCCGAATTCCAAATTGGAATCCAGTGTTCCATCCCATGATGTATAGCCACCAAGCAATGGTGCGATAGAGGTCAACTCAGAAACACTGACATGGATAGGTTTTGGGCATCATGTAAAAACAGACTTAACAGCTGTTCGTGTTTCATCGTCATTACAGCCCCTGCGAATCTCTTCAAATCGGTTGATGTTTCATCGTCATTACAGCCCCTGCGAATCTCTTCAAATCGGTTGATGTTTCATCGTCATTACAGCCCCTGCGAATCTCTTCAAATCGGTTGATGTTTCATCGTCATTACAGCCCCTGCGAATCTCTTCAAATCGGTTGATGTACTTACTGCCCTCTTATCTGGCGTAGCATTACTTTTATTTACAATTTTGAATCTCTTTTTATTTTATCAATAATATTTTCACTGAAGGTGGCAAATAGTCATATAGTACTTGGTGTTACAGTTACAATTCCAATACTTTTAAAGGGACATTCCTGAGCTGCATTGTAAGATGTTTCCGACTAATAAAATATTTCTACGATTAAACTTACATATTAAATATATTTTCTTGTTTAGAATATCAGTGTCTGCATATTCAATGTGTTTCTGATCGTCTTAATATTTGTAAGAAGACCAAACTGGATTTTGTCTTCAAATAATTTCGTACGTGCGAAAAATAATATTTTAGAAAATAAAATGAAATTTAACCTAGTACAAATATTAGAACGATCAGAAACACGTTTAATATACAGCCACTAATATTTTATGCAAAAAAATATATTTGATACGTAATTACAATTCGTTAAAAAGTATCTGTTAGTCGATAACATCTTAAAAATTGCAGCAAACTCAAGAATGTCCCTTTAAATAATTCCACATTCAGTAGTTATCGTCGTTTGTATGTTGTTGGGTTGTTTGTTAAGGTGCTTTTTTGTTGTTGGTGGTGGTGGTGGTTGAGTTTTTTGTTTTTGTTTTTTCTTGGGGGTTGCTATTTTTGTTGTTTGTTTGCGTTTTTTGTTTTGTTTGTTTCTTTGGTGTTTTGTGTTGTTTTGTTTTATTTTGGTGGGGGGTTTTTTGTTTGTTTGTTGTTGTTGTTGGGGTTTTTTTTTTTTTTGGGGGGGGGGGTTTGCCCCGCGTTCTCCTCTATGTATATCTATGTCGTGAAAGAATATGTCACTTTGACTTATTAAAGGGTTTATCAGTAAAAAAAACCAGTCATAATTATTCTAATTAATTACACAGCACGCCTGGACCACAGCGTGTGGCACTATGTGTACGTGTACGTATATGTGATGAATTTTAGTACCAGTAAATACAGAACGTGTGCGATAATTCTAGAAGGTCGTTACAGGTCCGTAGCCAATGGGGGGGGGGGGGGGGGGGGGGGGGGTAGGTCGACCCCTCCCCTACCGGTGGCTTTTTTCAATATGCCCCCTGGACCCCCCTAAGCAACTCGAGAGTTTTGCGCCCTAGCGTGAGGCACTTCGTGCCTCACCATAAGTCTAAACGACCCCTCCCCCCTCTCAAAATCCTGGCTACGGGCCTGCGTTCCATACATGGGGACGAAGGTCAGAACGTGTTCTCAAAGTGTGCTTCATAACACCTTGCTCTGATACACACGTTTGTTTTTCTTTTGTTTGTTTGATTTTTCTGCTGGTGTTTTTGTTCGCATTATGTTTGTGAGTGTCTACTAATATATATATAATGAGACCAAAATGTAACAATACTATGAATCACAAATGTTTCAATTCAGCCAGACCTAGCAGAAAAACGTCCTCTGTACTGGTTTATGTGCTTCACAGTAAACCAAATGGCCACGTTGGGAACCAATCAAATAGTTCGCGAACGTTAGTAAAATATCTGTTAGCTGAACTTGGGGCAAAAACACATACAGGGCAGTACCCTGATCAAAATCCTGGGGGGACACTACTTTTTATAAACAAATGAAACACTGTACAAATTAAACCCCGAGATGTGTATGCTATTTCCTGGAGTAAAAAAAAAAAGGTGAGATTTTCAGGGGGCTGCTGCCCCCCCCCCCCCCCCCCCCCCCCCCCCCCCCCCCCCCCCCCCCGGAGAGTACGGCCCTGACATAAGTGTTATGCATTAGTTTAGAGTTAAGGACCTGACAATGATTTTAACAATAATTTTTTCAATCGTAACATCTGCCCAAGTTCAGCCAGCAAACGTTTCGCAAACTATTTGATTGGTTCCTGACGTGGCCATTTGGTTTATTGTAAAGTGCTTAAACCAGTCTAGCGAACGTTTTTCTGCTCGGTCTGACTGAACTCAGCCCGGATTCTAACCTGAGCGGTTGGTGTTGGGTTGGGGGATTTGGTATGTTTTTAATTATCACCTTTTTTGTGCGCCATTTATGCTCCCCACGAGCACATACAGTTTTAGTATATAACTGTATACTCAGGACCGTCGATGGTGGTGGTGGTGGTGGTGGGGTGGGGTGGCATTGGTGGGAGGATATGGAGGTCGTGCTCTCGAGGTTTTGCCACTAAACTTTATTATTACTGAGAATGTTTTTTATTTTATTTAAATAATCAACATTATTTGAAGTGAATAATGAACAAATTCTTATACAATTTTTTTATTGTTACTAATCGACTCATCAATGGAATTAAAAATTATACTTTCTTTTATTCACAACTCATGTCAAATTTAGGTGAAATATTTCAATGTGTCATTTAAGATTTTTTTTTAAAATTATTACATGTATTCAAAAAATGTAATTAGTGTATCACACATATATTAGACACATAATAAGACCCACATTGAAGACTGACAACACGCACTGGTTAGGTCCAATCTTTATTTGCAAAAATCATGATAGTCCAATATAGATCGCATTTTGTTTCTTCTTTTTTAATAATGGAGTTTGTTGGCGAATATACATGTTGTGGAGCATTGGCTGGAACGAGAAATAGACTGACCGCGCCGTTTTACCATATATAATTTGCATAAATAAATAAAATTGCTTCTTTTGGTGGGATTTATCATACTTTTTTAAAATAAAATGTTTTTCCTAAAACTATGATTTTGGAAATAACCAGCCTGGTTGTCAGTCATCGATATAATAATTACGAAATGAATAAATAAATAATTAAACATTATCGTGAAAATATAATTATTGCTTTATTGTATCATAAATTATTGCTTTATTACATTGTAAAAATGTTTACAAAATGTGGCAAGAATGTCACCATACTTTTGAAATTGTTATAGGTCGTCAGTTGTCGACGAGATTAATTCAATTATAATTATATGGTACTAAAGATGCCTTTGCCAATTAACAGAGCTCCTGTCTTTGTTATTAATTTGTTTAGTATTATTAGCTATGAGTCATTTAATAGCACAACAGTACTACAGACTTGAAGATAGCGTAATTTCCACTGGAAAATGGTCGCTCACCACCACTGTCTGAAATGAGAACACATATTACATTCAATAAAATATATATATTACTAAGAAGGGATTGTGAAGAAATGGTAAAAATGGGTGATAACTTAGTTTAAGGGGAAGGAATGGAATACTTGGTTAACGGCAATTACCTTTTGATATTTCAAACTACGACTAGCCTATTTCAGGTTAAGCATAATTATGATTATGGCACTTAGTCTAAAAATAGTTACTTCTGAATCCACTCATGAGAAAGTAACAAAGTATTTTTTTAAAGCAGCTTATAAATGTTTTATAAATTACATGAGTAAAACTACATCTAATAATTTTTTTAAAACATCAAAAAGGCATCTTGAAGGTTAACAAAGGAATTTCGAATATGAGTAATTATGTAATTGACTTGAACAAAAAAAAGATAAAATTTAAAAAATCTCGCAAATTTGAACTACAGCTTTAAGACACTCGTGTGTTTCCGGCATCAATGAACGTTGCCAATCGCCTTATACGTTAGAGATAATACGTCGAAAGCCGATTAGCACGCATAGATTACACATGCAGCAAACGGGTAGGCTATAGAAGAAGGACACATCATCGGAGGAAAACTAAACTGAACACTTTAATATTACAAACTACTCGACATTGCGACTTTAAATGACATACCTCTTGTTGGGTCAGACTGTATGCAGATTTGAAATCAAACACGCCGGCAGACACTATAGCGCTCTTCAGTCTTGACCCTTTAGCAATGATTCTATAATACACAACGGAACCCGTTCACTGTAAACATACATATCTACATTACCTGAATAATGAATGAATGAATGAATGAATGTTTAACGACTCCCCAGCACAAAAATACACATCGGCTATTGGGTGTCACAAATGGTAAGTATATGAAAATATTACCTGAATAAAGAAAGAAACACGAAAGAAACTGAAGGAAAGAAAAAATAGGAGAACAAAAATGTGGTGCTGATGATAAGGATGATGATAATGGTGATGATGATAAACAACAATAATTGGAAAGAAAGCGTATTTGTGTGAAAGGGTATTTTGTTTGATGGCATTAAATGTCTAACAAATGCCACACTTGGTAAAGAAAATGTGAGATTGAACACGCTTGCAGTCACATTGAGTAACCTTAGCTCATTAGCAATAATGGATCTTTTATAACCAATTTCTCACAGACAGAACAACACGTAACACGGTCTTTGCAAATTTGGTCACTCCAGCTTTAGAGTTTGGTGGGAGGAGAAATCATTCGCCTTCATCATCATCACCATTCCCATCCCTCGTACCTGACGCTTATGGAAATGGCATCAAAATATGGGCTAACATTTGTCTTGGTTAGATATCTTTAAGTTACGGAAACTTTCAAGGTGGAATGAGGCATACAGACCTTTTGTTATACTGCACACCTGATTTCCCCAGATCAACTAAATGAACTTAACTATAAATCATTCCAGGTTTAAACTATCGCTCTACACGTTATGAACTGTGTGGAGTGGCGAACCTGTCGTATGCGCATGTGCTGCTCTTGGTGGTGGTATCCTTGCTCCTGCTTATGAGCACGCTGTAGTCGGAGTTGGTGAAGATCTCCGTGTGGCTCAGCTCGGCGGCGCTGGCGTAGTTGCAGGCCGCATTCAGGTCGCCAAGAAACAGAATGTTCTAGAAAACATTGTCGGTAAATAGTTAAAACTGTGTAAACTCATTTACTAAAACTGTTGTTGTTGATGAGTTTGTTAGTGTGTCTGTGTGTGTGTGTGTGTCTCTCTCTCTCTCTCTCTCTCTCTCTCTCTCTCTCTCTCTCTCTCTCTCTCTCTCTCTGTCTCTCTCTCTCTCTCTCTCTCTCTCTGTCTGTATGTCTGTCTGTCTGTCTGTGTCTGTGTCTGTGTTGGTTGGTTGGTTGGTTGGAGACCACATATAAAGTCCGAACTCAAGACTATATAGCAAAGTGTCCATTTGCTGTTAAATTACGCACTAATGACTATGTTGCGCGGAGCCGGGGGTGGAGGTTGGGGTGGTCGACCTGTGCCTGCTTTTCCCACTAATGACTATGTTGCGCGGAGCCGGGGGTGGAGGTTCGGGTGGTCGACCTGTGCTTGCTTTCCCCACTTGACGACAAACATTACTTTTCTTCTTTAATATTCTCCTTCTTTTTTTTTTCTTCTTTTTTTTTTGGTCCTACTCTATATAAAAATAAATATATGGCTTGCCCCCCCCCCCCCCCCCCCCCCCCCCCCCCAGCTAGAGACTGTGTCCCCAACCAGATAGTTGCGTCATGTCCACGCTAAATTCTGTCCCTGGCAATACCGTTATGTCACGCGCAACTCGAATAATAAACCGCTCACCGTCGTGTTGAACTCCGCCTCTACCTCGGCGTCCACGACGTTCAGGTATCCGATCTCCTCGACGGCGTCGTCAGGTTTAGAGTGCAGGCCAACCAACGCCAGTTTCCAAGGAGCTGCCACGATAAACGAATACAGATACGGATATGTGTATTTGGATTGGCGATCACTTCACAGAGTGTCCCACACATAAATACAGAACAATGCCAGTACATAAATACACATTTAGTTAATTAATATTAATGTCAATCGTGAATATAAAATTGAAATGACAAATGTCAAATTAAGTATGTATACTATTTTGTATTTGAGCCTTAAGTATAAACTTACTTACAGTCCGTCTAATTCTTCTATAAAATTGGGGGTTTTTTTGTTAATAATTTCAGTTTGGTATGACGTAAGAAGAAAATTAAAAGTGTTTTGGAAATAACAAACAAATACGTTTTTTTGTGTTCAAGTTACAAAACAATCGTCTAAGAAATAAATAACTTGTAGTAAATTCAATTGTATGAAAAAAGGCGGGATTATGGGACGAACTATAAGTTTGTACACTCGCTGTTTTATGTACATTGTATAACCTTACTTAGCTTACCTACAATACTTAGGGTTTATCATCAACATTGACAGATCCAGAATGGGTTACAAGGGTTCCGTGACCCGCCACTCTCCGCCCGTTTAAAGTGCTCTTTTTATTACATTTTTTAAATTCATCATTCACAATAATTAACACTAAATTGTCCAGTAAACGTGTCTCTGGGCATCTTTATTTGAAATATTTCCTGGAAGCAAACCCCCCCCCCCCCCCCCCCCCTCGAACCCACCAAGAGATCTTGCTAAAAAAATGTTTTTAGTTCGGCTCATTTGCCTCTGATAAACACAAAATGCCCTTTTTAAAATTGTGTGACCCCTCCTTTACAAAATAGCGGATCCGCCCCAGAAGTTACAGGTTGTCTTAGTATAAGACGCCGGTATAATTATAAGCGTCTGTACGAAGAAAGGTTGTTTTTCATATATGGAAACTGTTAAGCAAGGTGGCCTCGTTATAGCAGATTTAACCGGTGTCATATACAATTTCGTTTATACAATATAAAGAAAGAAATGTTTTATTTAACGACGCACTCAACACATTTTATTTACGGTTATATGGCGTCAGACATATGGATAAGGACCACACAGATATTGAGAGAGGAAACCCGCTGTCGCCACTTCATGGGCTACTCTTTCTGATTAGCAGCAAGGGATCTTTTATTTGCGTTTCCCACAGGCAGGATAGCACAAACCATGGCCTTTATTGAACCAGTTATGGATCACTGGTCGGTGCAAGTGGTTCACACCTACCCATTGAGCCTTGCGGAGCACTCACTCGGGGTTTGGAGTCGGTATCTGGATTAAAAGCCCCATGCCTCGACTGGGATCCGAACCCAATACCTACCAGCCTGTAGACCGATGGCCTAACGACTACGCCATCGAGGCCGGTTTTATACAATATAATTATACTCTTCAAAAAAGTAGGGGAACCTGAAATATTAATGTTAATATCAACTATTAGACCGAACATACGTTTTGACTACAGTCATCCTAGTAAAGAACGTTCAGGTCTGTTTATCAACACACCGAAACACATTCCGTAGTTTGCACATGCATCATGTAGTTGCCCCGTACACGTTCGTGGGGTGTCATTCTCGATTTTCACAATTTCCAGGAAGGTCCATTAATCACTGAGGAACATTAATTCTCTCAATCTTGTTCATTCTGTTGATCATACAGTTGTTATTGTTTTGTTTTTAGTCATTTTTATTGTTAGAATTTGCGATTTACTGATACTGATACTGTGGGGCATACACAATGGGAGGCCACGCAATAGGAATGTGAATATCTCCATGATTAATTATTCTATCAGTAGCGAACCCAAAAATTCTGTCGACATCCAACAAGACTTATTGGAGACCTTTGTGAATTATTGCTTATCACGAAATAAAAAATATTTGGTTGTTAACGCCCGACAAACCATCAGTTCGGATTCGTACGCAATAAATATCGGATATGGGCTGAAATAATATTAATGTGTGCGTGCGTGTATGTATGCAGATATTTATTGTATTTAACATGATTTAAATATTTATAAAGCATTATATAGATAAATACATTCAGAATTCTTGTCGGGATTTCTTTTCACCAAGTTATTAAAAAATTTGTTCGGTATTTGGAATAAACTTAAATGATACACATGAAATTTGAGCTAGAGACTGTGTCCCCCAACCAGATAGTTGCGTCATGTCCACGCTAAAGTCTGTCCCTGGCAATACCGTAACTTCGTAAATATCAGATATTATTTCAAGCGAAGTTGTATGTATCTGATATAAATGATAGTGAAAATAAAATAAAATAAAATAATAAATAGATAAAATAAGATAAATAAATAAATAAGTAAATAAATAAATACATAAATAATTAAATAAATAATTTGTGGATAGACATGTAACATTGATTAGTAGTTGTACGACTGTCTTTTTTAATGAAACTTCGCCGAAGAGGAGGACGATGCCACCAGCGGAGACCACCTTGGACGCTACGGCAGGCCTACTGAACACCGCCATGGCTCAGTCGCCGCCACCGCCCCCTGCGTCGACTTCCACGCCACGCCTGCGCAAGGCTACTACACCTGCCATCCAGCCAGACACGGACAAGCCGCCGAGCCGACAACGTACCCCCCCCCCCCCCCCCCCCCCCCCCCCCCCCCCCCCCCCCCCCAGCCCAGCCGGAAGACGCATGGAAGCTTCAAGTCAAGAAGATCAAGCCAGCGTTCCGGCATTGCGTGCAGGGGGACACCACCGACCCCGGCAAGCTGATGGGGAAGTTCCTCAACCAGGCCTGGAGACCACTGCAGGATGGTACCGAGTACGAACTACACCATCTCCGGACCAAGGAAGGCCACTCGGGACTCGTTGTGACCCACCGGCGCCGAGACTGCTACCGACAAGCGATCCTGCTACGAGAGATGGATAGCCAGACCATCCACAGGATCGTCAAGGCTATCTTCGGTGCCGGCTACCACCAGGTCATACCAGCTATTATGGACAGGAAGCACGAAGTCCCGAACTTGACCACCGGACCCCTCATCAGCTCGCCCCCCCCCATCCAGAGTCAGGCCACCGATCTTGTCGGAGGTTACTCAGGATGAGCGTGTTCGAGGCCCTAGTTATCTAATTTCTTTTTGACCGCCCGATCTAATCTAGCGACCAAATTTCATGAGTAGAATTATTATTTTTAATTAGAGATGCGCATCAAAATTTTAAAGGCCCACTATTTAATTTTTGGATGTAAATTTCAAAATTGACCCTATTTGTTAGGTTATCCCTGTCCCGAGTCAGACCCCCGATCCTATCGGATGCCGGACTCGGGATAGGCGTGTTCGAATCCCTAGTGGTATATGGACACGTTAAACCAGTTACTAAGCTAAGCTAAATACTTATTCCAAATTCCGACCATTTCAAACTCAATCCCCCCCCCCCCCCCCCCCCCTTGTCCTGGACTTAGTCACTGGCAAAGGCCAGAGATTAAGCCCAGGACAGGCGTGTGTGAAACCTTCGTGGTATATACGCACGTTAAACCTTATACCTGACCTAACAGAAGCAGTGGACGAAACTAGCGAGACAACTGTCTCCCCCAGGTCCCCCTCTCCACCACCCCCTCAAACTCATAAACCAGCCGCGCCAACCCGCAAGACAGGGAAAAAACTGCCAACAGCCAACGTCAGCACGTCACCAATGGACAGCCAGCAGACAACAACGGACCCTGACAAAACAGTCGCACCCGCCGTCATGGCAGCTGACAGCCCGGGAAAAAAAAAAAAAACCAAACCAACTGTCTGCGGAGGGGCGACTGGCAGACAACACAGGAGTCCACGCCCCCAACAATTGTGAAAAGCAAACAAACTAAACCAAACGGCATAGCCCCAAAAAAGTCAACAAGAAACCAAACAGGCATCCCAACAATCAAACTGCCCCCCCCCCCCCCCGCAGCTACGAACCCGCCGTCAGGGCAGCTGACAGCAAACCAAAACAACTGTCTGCGGAGGGGCGATAAAAAGATTAGCCAAAATTGCAATGCCCCAAAAAAGTCAACAAGGAAACCAAAAGGCATCCCAACAAGCAAACTGCCCCCCCCCCCACCCCGACCTACCGCGATAAAAAAAAAACAGGAGCCCAATTAAAAATAACCTCAAAGCAACCAATTTCCTAAAACCCAGGGGGCATAAACTAGGGCAATTCACCAAAAAGACAGTAACGATAGTCAGCAAGAAACCCTGTAAAACCACTCCGCCAACCAACCAAACCACCCCTCTCACCATCACCTTCTCCAACACTATCCCCCCCACCCTCCCTTACCCCCACCACTACCCCAGCCCCTGAACACACCTCCACCCCCTCCCACCCACCCTCTATAACCCCTACCCCAGCAGGCCCCACCAATACCCCAGCCCTTGAACCCACAACCACCCTCCCCCACCCACCCTCTACAACCCCTACCCCAGCAGGCCCCAACCCACCCACCCGCTACTACCATCACCCCAACCTCAACGGGACCCACCAGCTTCCCAACCAACCAACCCACCCTCTACTACCCCCACCCCAACCCTAGCAAGTCCTGCCAACCCCTCAACCACCCTGCAGGAAAACCCAACCCGCCCAACCACCCCCCTGGATACCCATAACCACCAAAACCCGAAATCCAAACTTCCAAATGGCTAATCAAATTATACCCCCTTCCAACCCACGAAACCAAGCGCCTAAAATTTAACAACCCTGAACTCAACGTCACCGAGGCCACAACATGGACCAACGGGTATGTGCTTATCACAGCAGAAACCAAAAGCAAATATATATTCATACAAAGCCGCCAATACCAACTGTTACCTTACGAGATAAAACCATCCAAATGTTTCAACTGCCAGCAATGGGGCCATGGCGCCAACAAATGTAAACATATAAGGAGCAGCCCACCTGCTACAGGTGCGGCCAAAAGCACCCCAGAAGCTCCCGTAACTCGCCATGCACCCGACCGATCCAATGCCCCAACTGTTTAAGCAGGCACATGGCCCACGATGACACATGCCACCATTACCAGCGTGCGCTTAGACAGCTAAATAATAGGAAAGAGCAACCAAAACAACCAGTAACAACCTACCCAACGCCAAAACCAGTAACAACCAAAATAACCTACGCGGCGAAAGTAAAAACCAATGAGCAAACCCAGATAACCGAGTTAAAAGCACTAATCGAAACACTGGTTGTCGAAATGAACAACATTAAAAATAAACTCAACAATTAAAAAAAAAAAAAAAAAAAAGAGTATAAACCAATAAATTAAAAAAAAAAAAAAAAAAAAAAAAATATATATATATATATATATATATATTCTAAATAAACTAATCAACGGGACTAAAATATGGGAGACAAGTCTCCACACACCCATATTAATAAAAATAAACCTATAAGTAAAGGCCTTAGCGTTCTCCAATGGAACGCTAAAGGTCTCCACTCAATGGGACATGGTGCCGAACTCATTCAACTCATTAGCACCAACAACACCAAGCCAGATATTATATGCATACAAGCAAATTGGCTAGGAACTGGCTCAAAAAAAAGTAATAATAAAATAACAGCTAAAAAATTCAAAATCCCAGGCTATACAACTTACTATAAAAATAGAGAAAATAGCACTAGAGCTGGAATAGCCACACTGATTAAAAGCGCCATCCCGCATAGCGAAATTAAATATGAAGCCCTAAATACCAACCTAGAAGCCCTAGGACTTACTGTATTAAACAAAAATATGCCTATAGACGTCATCAATGTATATAGCCCACCGGGAGCAGCCCATAAACAACTAAACATAAACGATTATAATAAACTTATTAAACCTAATAATAACCTAATCCTAGTAGGAGACTTCAACAGCCATAGCCCACTGTGGGGAGGTCAGCACTCCGACACACAAGGAGACATACTAGAAGAATTCATTAACATAAACAACCTAGTATGTCTCAACGATGGCAGCCCCACCTACTACCATGACCAATTAGCAACCTCATCTGCCATCGATCTTACCATAACCTCTAATAATATAGGGGCAAACGCCCAATGGGAAGTACTGGATACTCTAAATAGCGACCACTTACCCATCCTAACCAACTATAAAAGTAACATAGAATATACCGAACAATAAAAATTCTTGCCAAAATTCAAATTCAGTAAAGCCAATTGGGCAGGCTTTACTAGCGAATGCAGCCAAATTAAACTAGACGCTAATTTAGATATCGATGAAGCGACCACTAAAATACTATAAATAATATACCAAAAACCAAACAAGCTAAAAAAAAATACACCCGTCAGTTGGAGGACGGACGAAATTAAAACAAAATGCGGCTTTAGAAACAGGATGCGAAAACTCTTTTAAAAAACAGGTAAACCAGAATACCACGCCAAATATAAAATAGCAAAAAACGAAATAGGCAAACTAATCATTGAAGCTAAACAGACCAGCTGGCAGACATTCTGCGGGGAATTTAATAACAGAACATCTATTAGAGAAATGTGGAAAAAAGTTAAAGCTATTCAAGGACATCGCACGATCGCTACAGTCCTCCAAAAAAGTAAAGTGGCTACCACAAATAAACAAAAAGCAGATCTCCTAAGTAAAACATTTAGTAAAAATAGCAGCAACGAAAACTTCCCTAACAAATTTTTTGATAAACCTAAAACAAACAACAACTTACCAACAAACGATTCTATGATGGACACAGATAATCTAGAATTTAATAAACCACTAACACTAATAGAACTAAAAACGGCCATTAAAGCCAGATCAAATCAGCTATACTCTACTAAAACATATGCCAGATGTAACCCTGGAGGTAGTGTTATCGCTCTATAACAGAATCTGGGAGGAGGGCCAAATGCCCACAGCATGGAAGCACGCAGAGTGTTTCAGTCTCCCAAAGGCGGGAAAGGACCACTCCCTCCCGGGGAGTTATAGACCGATAACACTCACATCGCACATGTGCAAAACGCTGGAAACCATAATCAATAAAAGACTAAATAATTACTTACTAGAGAATAAACTAATTACAAATGTACAAAGCGGATTTAGAACTAAACACTCAACAATAGACCAGATAGTTAGACTACAAAATAGCATAAATGACGCCTTCCGCAAGTCCAATAAAGTACTAGCAATCTTTATAGATATAGAAAAAGCCTTTGATATGGTATGGCGCCAGGGGCTACTCAATAAACTAAAAACTAACGGTATTAAAGGGAATATGTTCAACTTCATCAATAACTTTATTCACAACAGATCAATATCAGCACTACTCACAAAAAACCGAAATAATAAACGGTATCCCACAAGGCTCGGTCCTATCACCAACCTTATTCAATATATTTATCAACGACATAACTAAAGCACTGGATGCAAAAAGTAAAATCAAATCAACCACTCCACTAAATACAGCACTATTCGCTGATGACTGCGCCATTTGTCGCACAGGCAGAATAACCAAAAATCTATTTAGCCTAATGCAAAACGATATGAATAAATTAAATAAATGGGCCCAGGACTGGGGCATCAAGCTATCGGAAACCAAAACAGTCTGTATGCTATTCAATAAAGTTAACTCAGCCGATAACCACCAAATAACTTCAAATAATAAACCAATCCCAAGAGTCAAAAAATTTAAATTCCTAGGTGTCACTTTCGACTCAAAACTAACCTTTAGTGACCACATAAATAATATAATCAGACAATCTAAAAATACACTAAACTTACTAAGAGCAATCTCAGGCACCAGTTGGGGGGCGCAAACGGAAGCAATGCTTATGGTTTACAAAGCATGTATACTCTCCAGGATAGACTATGGAGCCCAAGCCTACAGCTGCGCCGACCCACAATTACTGCAAAAATTAGATGTTATCCAAAACCAAGCACTAAGAACAATAGCTAAAGTTCCACGTAATACTAGCGGCCAAAGCTTAGAAGTAGAATTTAACATCATGCCACTTAAATACCGCCGCAATATTCAACATCTTAATTACCACCTCAAAATCCACTCGCTTAAGTTAGACCACCCAGTTCAGGAACTTACTCCTATAATAACTAAACCAGGACTAGAATTAAAAAAAAAAACACACAAAAAACTCAATGACTCATTTGCCACTAGGGCTAGTAAACTAGAAATAGAGGTAGGAATTGATAACATACCAGTGGCACTATATCATATTAATCAGCCTATGGAGTGCAAAACTCCATACTTAATTAAAAAAGCCACAGACGAAACACCATTTCCACCTTTTAAAAAAGTCCTGTTTGAAGCCGCAGCCAACGAAAATTACCCGGAGCACATCCATATATACACGGACGGCTAAAAAAATCCAAATAATGGTAGGGTTGGCTTCCCAATAGTAGAAGAAAAGATATCTAAACACTCCAAACTTGTTAAATATGCCAGGCTGTCAGACAACCTATCAGTTTACACAGCAGAACTGACAACCATCTACGAGGCACTAATCTGGATCAGAAATAAACAATATCCTAAAAGTGTTATCTTCTCAGATAGCCTTAGCTCAATCCAATCTCTTCAAACTAATAAATCTACCAGGCCAGACATCTTAGCAGCTATCCACAATAAACTAGTCAACTCAATAAGACCTAAATACAAAAACACCTTTGTGGATAAATTAATCACTAAAGTACGCCTAGGTAAATCTTCACAACTTAACAGCTGCTCATTTACCAAACTAAACCCAGATGTGATTGTGGCACCTGGGAAGATATGAAACACTATCTCCTGGATTGCACGCTACATACCACACAAAGAAAACTAATGATAGAGTCAATAACCGAAGCCAACCATAATAAACAAATAACGCCTAACTTCCTACTAAACCCGGATAAACATCTAAAACATAAAACCTTCAAAGCAGTTTATCTATTCGTCCAGTCCACCAAACCAAAACTATAAAATAAACCAATAATAGGCACTCATAACCATTCACTAGTACGCCCCTAAGAAGGAACTGCTACCAATTCGAACTCTACTCGATGCTTTCCAACCTAGGGGCCAAAGGTGAATAGGTGAAATAAGAACCAAGACAGGGTTAATAGATTATTCATAAGGATTGTTCAAAACCACTCACTTGTAAGCCCTTACATAAGAGCTGCAACCAATTTAGAACTCGGACCCGATGCACTCTACTGCAAGTGGCCAAAGGTGGGGAGGTTATGAATTTATTCTAAAATCGTGTTTGGCAAATTGGTCCAATCCACCAAAAAAAAAAAAAAAAAATAAAAAAAATAAAAAATAAAAAATAAAACAATAAAAAAAAATAATAGGCACTCATAACCAAAGCCAATATATCAAACAGGATAGGATCACAAATTATCAACCTCTCTTTTTACAGCTCACCTAATGGTCCAAGCCAGCCAACCACGACCCAGAATAACCACATGTATATATCGCACATTTCATGTAATCGCACCATGCACTTTATTAATGATGAATAAAACTAGCAGACACGGTAAGTCACTTAGGGCACAGAAGGACAACTGGAAAACAGAAAATAGAAGATTGACCAAGTAAGACAATATAGTATAAGGGCGTAAGCCCAACAAAACCCTTAGTATACAATTACCAACAGATAGATATAATTACTTCATTAATCTTTTGCGGGGGCGGGAAACAAAATTAATAGTACGCCGGAGTGGCGGACAGTTATGTTATGTGACTATTCATTACTAATAAGCTAACTATCTTTCTCTCCTTTCTCTCTCTCTTTCACTGACTGATAAAATAAATATGTTAAGCACTAGGCTTTTTTAACCAATACATACACTACAAGGGCTCGCCCTTCAAATTAGATATTTAGAATAGACTAATTCCCCCCCCCCCCCCCGGCCATTGTGTTAACAAAACTACGCAAGGGCGGAGGGGGGGGGGGGTCATGATGACCGTTGGAAACATTAGAATAGGGACGTAAGACAATAGGTACAACCTAAACACCAAACTAGGATTACACACAGACAACATGCTCACCGCAACAGCACACAGGATGCATTGACTAATGATAACAATGCATCCGCCCCACATTTTTAATGGCCCAGCACGTGCTCTAATAAGGAACTGGACAAAAGAATACCGGTTCCGAGTACACAATTGCAATGCACCCGGGGGAGGCCGAACAAAAGAATATCGGCCGCCCCTACCCAGTCCCCAAATACTTGCTGCTGGGAAATGTACTTGGTGTCACTGAGGAGGAAACTGAAGACCAAACCAACACCAGCGCTTCGACCACCCCGGAACAAACCGCCTTGCCTGCCAGTGTCTACACAATTGCACGAGTCTCCTCTGGGTTGTCATGCCACGACCAGAAGAGGTCAGGTCCTTATCAGGACCCTACGGACAACCTAGGGAGACAACCAGCATCATGAAGGTCGATAAGTAACGAGCTACTCTCGACTCACTAACGAGCTACACTCGATTCAAAACCTATACTAGCTCAATCATTCACCTTTCGACCGACCGCTCAAAATTGCGCCAAAATTACTCAACAAAAACTGCGCACCATTTTCTCTTTGGCTTTAAAATGGCTTCACTCAAAATTCCATAGCATCACCACCACCCCCACCCGCCTGCTACCGATTCAATCGGACTGCTGGTGCTCCCTTGCACCTGCCAGTGCAGGCGGTCCCTCCTTCCCCCCCCCCCCCCCACCTTTCCTGTCTTGGACAGAAGGGCCGGCCAAGGCCGGCTCTTGTGCCCACGACAGGCGTGCGCTACAACAGCTTGTTCTGAATGTGCACGTAAAACCCTATGACCATGACCATTAAAGTGGAATGTTCGCCTTTTAACAGGGGCGTGCGCAGGAAATTTTGCAGGGGGGGGGGGGAGGGTCGAGGTGTCTGGCGAAGCCCGATAACATCACAGTACTTCCATCTCCATTCACAGGAATGTAAAAAATCGGGATATGAAAAACAAATTCGCCTTGAGCAGGGGGGGGGGGGGGGAGTACATGTATACAGAACGATTAATACTGATAATAGAAGGGTGCGAGATATGGGGACGGGACGCTCAGATAATATTTAGCATTCTGGACAATTTTGTTTTTGTATCACCGGAATCCCCCAGTATACCCTGTATCAGCTCCCATGGTTCATAAATCTTTATGATTCAGGTAGTAAAGATCGCAGATACCCTCTGCACTATTATAAAATTACCGATGATTTTTTTTAAATACAAAAACAGAATTGTAAATAAGAATTAATGCAGTCATGTTTGGACGAAATTATTGTTGTATATATATTTGTTTTTTGGGGGTTACCTCTGATGATATGCCCTAGATCGGCGTGCTTGAACCTTCAACTGAATATAACATGTTTAGCAATGTGGACTGACGGTTGTGCTAACTCTGACTGCCCATCCTTCTTTGATAAATACACTTATATACCAACACAAAAATGTTTAGCAAATTGGTACTACACTGCACTTTAAAATACATTTCATTTCATTTCTCCAGCCAGTGCACCACGAATGGTATATCAAAGGCCGTGGTATGTACTACCCTGTCTGTGGGATGTTGCATATAAAAGATCCCTTGCTGCTAATCGAAAAGAATAGCCCATGAAGCGGCGATAGCGGGTTTCCTCCCTCAATATCTGTGTGGTCCTTAACCATATAACCGTAAATAAAATGTGTTGAGTGCGTCGTAAAATAAAACATTTCCTTCCTTTCTTCATTTCATTTCAACTTATTTTCGTGCTTATATCCAATTAAGGTTCAAGCACGTTGTCCTGGGCACACACTTCGGCTATCTGTACTGCCTGTCCAGGACAGTGGGTAAAATACACGCTACATTCAATGACGTGACAGTGAAGCATTTCATTTTGTATTGTAAATCCCCTGTTAGTTATACTGATAAATAATGCATCAATTAAATCTAGTGTCTGCTTTCGCTTTGAAAGTCACGAGCTTTTGTTTATTTCAGCACACTTACCAGATTGATGAACTCTTTTGTCTTAATATTATACTAAAGTAAAAGGCCTCCGTGGTGTGGTTAGGCCAACCCGACATAAAGCAGATAGGTACTGGGTTCGCAGCCCGGTACCGCCTCCCACCCAGAGCGAGTTTTAACGACTCAATGGGTAAATAGCAAGACCACTACACCCTCTTCTCTCTCACTAACAAATAGCTGATATGTGACCAGGACAGCGTGCTTGAACCTTAATTGAATATAAGCACGAAAATGAAAAGTATAGTGTCGATTACCTGGTTCAGGTATCTCAAACAGCGTGCAATACGGCTCCCTTTCAAACACGTCGGCAGGTGTGTTGTCGTCGTACAGGTGGGTGGCCACAAGATTCACGCGGTCAGTCCTGTAAACATTAAAAACAATTCATAAAATATAATTTAATAACAACCTTAAGTCTAAACGTATATCTACATACAACAGCTGGTTCTGAAATTCACACACTCTCACTCTCTCTCTCTCTCTCTCTCTCTCTCTCTCTCTCTCTCTCTCTCTCTCTCTCTGTCTGTCTCTCTTAGTCCCTATCTGTCTGTCTGTGTATCTGTCTATCCCTTTGTGTCTGTGTGTAAGAGAACAAGAGAAATATATGTATATATGTATATTGGAACAGTTCTTCCAACCATGTAGAAAATTGCGAATGCATAATGAATAATAAATTGCTTGTAAGTTCAAGAAGTTTAACTGATTCAGGTCACTGTATCGGCGTCTGTACCAAGTGAACGCAAAAGCTGTTGATTTTAATTATCTGTAAATAATTAACAAAAATAAACTCCGTAGGGGAGATTAGTTGTGTGTTTTTAACAGTTACGTTTGTAAAAATAAATCTCGTCCGAATAAAAACATGACGACTATTTTTAAAGCCACCAAGATCTTGTTTAGTGCTGTTTCAAATATGCATGGCTAGCCATTTGGTTACGATTCGATATACGTCCCTATATCTTTTACTCTAAATTATAATTTTCTATATCTGAGATATTTGTATTTTTTGCACAGTTCTTTACACTGTGTTTTTATTTGACTCTTGAATTTTTATATTGATGTTGATCATCACTTTATTTGTTTATTTACCATAGTTTGACACCCAATAGCCGATGTATTTTTCGTGCTGGGGTGTCCTTAAACATTCATTCATTCATTCATTTTATATCAATGGGATAATCAATTGAAGTGAATTAGTTGAAGTGAATGAGGTTTTGACGCCAGATCCACCCATGCTACACTTAAAAAGTTAAAACGAATTTTTTAACGACACCACTAGAGCATATTAATTTAAATTAATCACCGGCTATGTTAAACATTTGATAATTTTGACTCGTAGTCTTCAGAGAAAATCCGCTACATTTTTCTATTAGGAGTACGGGATCTGTTATAATCACTTTCCCACATACAGGACAGCACATACTACGGCCTTTGATATACCAGTCGTAGGACACTGCTTGGAACGGGGGTGAAAATACAATCAGAGAATGGGTCCACAGAGGAGGTTCGATCTTGCGATCAAAGCATCAAGGCTATTCTTAAAAGCGACCGTTCTTGCTAAGCGGCTTGCATTGTATGTATAACTTGCAGGTCATATCTGGGGCGCATAGACGTACAGGCTCCCATTTGTGTATGGCAGGCCGATTCTTGCCCGAATTAAACAAAATGTGCCCGAATCTGGATTACAACGTTTATTCATATTAGTATTACTGCCAAACAGCTATCAAGGGTTGCAAACGAATTGCCACACATTTTTACATGGGTTACAGCTAATATTTTGGGTAGAATAATGAAATGACATGGTGAAATGTGTTCAGGACTGCTCATTGTGCCCGAATTTCTCGGTTGTTTTTGCCCGAATTTAAGGATTTTCTCCAGGACTGTCTCGTACACTTATGCCAGAACGTAGTAATATATGATCTTCTTCAACTAGAAAAAATGGGCACTTTTAAACTATACAAACAACCACAAAGACGGATCCAAGGGGAGACCAGGGGACTCGTCCCCATAACATATTTAAGAGTCTCTTCCCCCACCCCTTTTAAATGTTGGTCCATGTGCCCTTTTTCTGTTAGTTCCCTGTCACAAAATATGTCCTGGATCCGCCCCTGAACCCCCGGACCATAAGGCCGTAATTTATTATTGTTCTTCCTACAGGTGCTGCTAACCAGGAAGACAACCTTTTAAATATATGTTAAGTGAGCGCAGCCGTGCATGAGTGCGTGTTGTCGTCGATGCGTTTCTTGTGATAGGCTCACCTATAAAAATATGCATATTGCTCCTTGTAGTTACTAGATCTTCCCAGTCGAGGGCTCAGAGTGTAGCTGAAATGTTCTTGCCTGCAAAAAAAAAAAAAATAATAATAAAAAATATATATATATATATATATATATATATATAATAATAATAATAATAATAATAATAATAATAATATATATATATATATATATATATATATATAATTTCATTTCAAAATAATTATATTGATCTGAAGAACAAATTTACGAAATCTATGCTGGTTGTCATTTTCTATCAAACAAAACATCTATATTAAATATAAATATTGCACTCTGGCACTCGAGGGTCAAACTCGATTCGGACCCCCGAGTTATCGCCACTTAGATGACAATGAGACTAAGGAATAAAGTAAAATAGCATTTTGCATCTTAATTCCAACGCTGAACATGGGTACTCTAGTACTCGTGGAGACCCTAATCTATATACATGTTTTATTATCTTGGTTGATTTGTGGCTTAGGATTTCGGTTAAAGGAATGTAGCTCTATACTAGTCGCACTTTTTAACTTTTATACTAGATCATTTGTATAAAAACTTATAGAACTTCAATTATAGAATTAGGTATTCAAGTCCAAAATCAAAATTAACCATGAGCGTGGACGCCAGTTTTGACCGTTTCCATGTTTTGTTATTGGATATACCAAGTGATTGAGGTTTTGTTTTTTTCCTTACAACATACAATGCAAACCGCTTAGCAAAATGTGTAGCTGGCGTCGGTGGCATCGTGGATTGGTATCGGACATAAGGCTGGTAGGTACAGGGTTCGCAGCCCGGTACCAGCTCCCACCCAGAGCAAGTTTTAACGACTCAATGGGTAGGTGTAAGACCATTACACTCTCTTCTCTCTCATGTTTTGTTGGCTTTTTTAGAATTTTAGTAAATGAATTGGTGCTCTACACTACCTGTCGACAAGTTATACATGACTTTAATACTAGACATCTAAAACATGTGTGTGCTCACGTGTTAAGTGTGTTGTTCAGAACTTTAAGTGAGTTGCCAGAACTATCACGTATTTCCTGTATAAGGATGATGTCATAGCGCAGAACAATCTACAAGATAAAACAAAATCATAACAGATTCTTACTGGTTGACGCTTTAACTGATGATGATAGTGGTTATGATGATGAGGAGGAGGAAGAAGAAGATGGTTATGATGATGATGGTGATGGTGGTGGTGGTTATGATGATGATGGTGGTGATGATGGTGGTGGTGGTTATGATGATGATGGTGGTGGTGATGGTGGTGGTGGTTATGATGATGATGGTGGTGGTGGTGGTGGTTATGATGATGATGATGGTGGTGGTGGTGGTCATGATGATGATTATGGTGGTGGTGGCTATGATGATGATGGTGGTGGTGGTTATGATGATGGTTATGATGATGGTGATGGTGGTTATGATGATGGTGGTGGTTATGATGATGGTGATGGTGGTTATGATGATGATGATGATGGTGGTGGTGGTTATGATGATGATGATGATGATGGTGGTGGTGGTTATGATGATGATGGTGGTGGTTATGATGATGGTGATGGTGGTTATGATGATGGTGATGGTGGTTATGATGATGGTGATGGTGGTTATGATGATGATGATGATGGTGGTGGTGATGATGATGATGATGATGATGATGGTGGTGGTGGTGATGTTATGATGATGATGGTGGTGGTGGTGGTTATGATGATGGTGATGGTGGTTATGATGATGGTGATGGTGGTTATGATGATGGTGATGGTGGTTATGATGATGATGATGATGGTGATGGTGGTTATGATGATGATGATGATGGTGGTGGTTATGATGATGATGATGATGATGGTGGTGGTGGTTATGATGATGATGGTGGTGGTGGTGGTTATGATGATGGTGATGGTGGTTATGATGATGGTGATGGTGGTTATGATGATGGTGATGATGGTGGTGGTGGTTATGATGATGATGATGATGGTGGTGGTGGTTATGATGATGATGATGGTGGTGGTGGTGGTTATGATGATGATGATGGTGTTGGTGGTTATGATGATGATGATGATGGTGGTGGTGGTTATGATGATGATGATGATGGTGGTGGTGGTTATGATGGTGGTGGTGGTGGTGGTTATGATGATGATGGTGGTGGTGGTGGTTATGATGATGATGGTGGTGGTGGTTATGATGATGATGGTGATGGTGGTTATGATGATGATGGTGATGATGATGGTGGTGATAGTGGTGGTGGTGGTGGTTATGATGATGATGATGAAGGTGATAGTGGTGGTGGTGGTTATGATGATGATGATGATGGTGATAGTGGTGGTGGTGGTTATGATGATGATGATGAAGGTGATAGTGGTGGTGGTTATGATGATGGTGATGGTGGTTATGATGATGGTGATGGTGGTTATGATGATGATGGTGATGGTGGTTATGATGATGATGGTGGTGGGGATGGTGATTATGATGATGATGATGATGATGATGATGGTGGTGGTGGTTATGATGATGATGATGATGATGGTGGTGATGGTGGTTATGATGATGATGGTGGTGGTGGTTATGATGATGGTGATGATGATGATGGTGGTGGTTATGATGGTTATGATGATGATGATGATGGTGATAGTGGTGGTGGTTATGATGATGATGATGATGGTGATAGTGGTGGTGGTTATGATGGTTATGATGATGATGATGATGGTGATAGTGGTGGTGGTTATGATGATGATGATGATGGTGGTGATAGTGGTGGTGGTGGTTATGATGGTTATGATGATGATGATGATGGTGATAGTGGTGGTGGTTATGATGATGATGATGATGGTGATAGTGGTGGTGGTTATGATGATGATGATGAAGGTGATAGTGGTGGTGGTGGTTATGATGATGATGAAGGTGATAGTGGTGGTGGTTATGATGATGATGATGGTGATAGTGGTGGTGGTTATGATGATGATGATGAAGGTGATAGTGGTGGTGGTGGTTATGATGATGATGGTGGTGGTGGTGGTTATGATGATGGTGATGATGATGATGGTGGTGGTGGTGGTGGTTATGATGGTTATGATGATGATGATGATGATGGTGATAGTGGTGGTGGTTATGATGATGATGATGATGGTGATAGTGGTGGTGGTTATGATGATGATGATGATGGTGATAGTGGTGGTGGTTATGATGATGATGATGAAGGTGATAGTGGTGGTGGTGGTTATGATGATGATGAAGGTGATAGTGGTGGTGGTTATGATGATGATGATGGTGATAGTGGTGGTGGTTATGATGATGATGATGAAGGTGATAGTGGTGGTGGTGGTTATGATGATGATGGTGGTGGTGGTGGTTATGATGATGGTGATGATGATGATGGTGGTGGTGGTGGTGGTGGTTATGATGGTTATGATGATGATGATGGTGATGGTGATAGTGGTGGTGGTTATGATGATGATGATGATGGTGATAGTGGTGGTGGTTATGATGATGATGATGATGGTGATAGTGGTGGTGGTTATGATGATGATGATGATGATGATGGTGGTGATAGTGGTGGTGGTTATGATGGTTATGATGATGATGATGATGGTGATAGTGGTGGTGGTTATGATGATGATGATGATGGTGATAGTGGTGGTGGTTATGATGGTTATGATGATGATGATGATGGTGATAGTGGTGGTGGTGGTTATGATGATGACGATGATGGTGATAGTGGTGGTGGTTATGATGGTTATGATGATGATGATGATGGTGATAGTGGTGGTGGTTATGATGATGATGATGATGATGCTGGTGGTGATAGTGGTGGTGGTTATGATGATGATGATGATGATGGTGGTGATAGTGGTGGTGGTTATGATGATGATGATGATGATGATGGTGATAGTGGTGGTGGTTATGATGATGATGATGATGATGATGGTGGTGATAGTGGTGGTGGTTATGATGATGATGATGATGGTGATAGTAGTGGTGGTTATGATGATGATGAGGAGGAGGAGGAGGAGATGATGATGGTAGTGATTATGATTGCACAAATGACAAGTAACATGCGGTTTTTGTTTTGAATATTAATCATTATTTATATTTATAAATTGTTTTGAAAGACACCAATAACCGATGTGTACTTTTGTGCTGGGGTGTTGTTAAACATCCATTCATATATTCATACATTCATTCATTCATGTTTTGAAAGGAACAGATGTAGTTATATTTTCACCTGTTTGATGATATTAACAACGTCTGGCTTGTCCATTTTTGCCCTGCCGAACGTCTGAATGTTGAAGGCTGCAATCTTGTAGTGTCCCGCCACACACACCACCATAGCCAGGAGGCACAGCGCAGTGATGGTGTTCACTGAACTCATTATACACATCTATATCTGTAATAAATACATCGAAACAATTAGAGAAAATCTGAACGACAAAACCGTAATACTTGATCAGGGCCGTATCTCTGCACAATACAGAATCAAATGGGAATTTGACAAAATAGTGGATGATTCCATGATTTTCTATCTAGTGCCTATAGGAGGACAGCCACTCTCGAGGAGATCATTTAATGGAAATTTCATCCCTCTTGTACCACCAAAAAGAGGACTGCCACTCCAGACCAGTTTACTAAATCCAGACAGAAAAAGGGAACCCTTGTTTAACCAAATACCAGGCCGTATTAAATCAGACATTAGTGTGTGTTAAATATGTGTCAGTTATGACAGTTAGTTTAAGGTGTTCGAGGAATCCCTGAACATGCTGACATTCAAATTATGAATGTTTTATTTTATTTGACATTTAGCGTTTTAAACAGCATACGACGTCTCAAATGCATATAATATGAGTATATCTTAATCTTATAAAAGGAAGTCAGAGATATTTACTTCGAAGTATTGTTTTGATTTAAATGAGTCGGAAAATGTTCAGCGATCATCAAGAAATATTGCAGGACCATCAACACTAAGTCTTATTGAATCTCTATCATCAGAGACCGGCCTCTGTGGCGTAGTGGTTAGGCCATCGGTCTACAGGCTGGTAGGTACTGGGTTCGGATCCCAGTCGAGGCATGGGGTTTTTAATCCAGATACCGACTCCGCAAGGCTCAATGGGTAGGTGTAAACCACTTGCACCGACCAGTGATCCATAACTGGTTCAACAAAGGCCATGGTTTGTGCTATATTGCCTGTGGGGAGCGCAAATAAAAGATCCCTTGCTGGTAATCGGAAAGAGTAGCCCATGTAGTGGCGACAGCGGTATTCCTCTCAAAATCTGTGTGGTCATTAACCATATGTCTGACGCCATATAACCGTAAATAAAATGTGTTGAGTGCGTCGTTAAATAAAACATTTCTTTCTTTCTTTCCATCATCAGATGTTTGATGACTATCAACACCTGTGGGACTATTAACATGTAGTGGGACCACCAGATGTCGTAAGAACAACAACATATGGAAGAGCATAAGCACATATTGCATTCTTACATAGCAATTAACTGGACACGATGCGGCAAAAGAATTTGTCATAGTATCGTATAATGTTCAGCACTGTAGTTATATTATTTTTTATTAAATCAGAGCACTCGTGCCTTTCGTTTTAAATGTGTTTTTCAATTACGGACTTACAATTCCAACTTACCTGGGAAAGCTTTTCTTTCGGACTACCAGTTTTCGGTTAAACCAAGTCTGTGTATGAACTTAATAACAACAGATGTAACGACGTGCTGTAGTTACGACTGGCAAAACTCCTACCAAGGACTTTGTGACCACCTTAAAACAGGTGTTAGCCGTCTGGTACTTCAGTCCAACACGATTGTTTATGTATTAGCAGGTGTTACGGCTGTTTACTGCATTCATCTATATTCATTAAGGATGCGACGAAACGAGTTCATTGTCTTCACACTTGTGAATGGGGTTTTGGACGTCATTGTTATATATTATGTCCAAATGTCCGTTTTCCTTTCATTGTTAATCAAATCCAATCTGTAATATTACAGCCTTGCCCGGCACTGATGTTCACAAATTGTGAAATACAATTCCGTAGTTCTATACTGAATATTGAATCTGAGTGTTCCGATTGTGTAGGAAAATGTTAATTTGAAAATGTGCATACTGTTTTAAACAGAAAGTGGCATACATAAAGCAAATGAATGACAACTTTATTGATCTGAATTTCATAACACGAAGTTAGCTGATGAATATGATATGGAGTTGAGAGCCGAAAAGGAAAGGAATGTTTCACAAGACCTCAGTCAAAGGCGCCATTGGTGGGGAGATTATTATTATTTACGTAAAATAACTGTCTCTATTTTATTAATAACGCAAAACTCAGCAAGTCATGTCTTTGTTTATTTAATAGATTATTTTATGTCTAATATTTATTATCAAACTGAAAACATTACACGAGGGAGTTAGAAACTTTTTTTTAACATTTTGCGATATTAAAAACTGTTGAACGGCCTCAAACTACGGTGTCTGTAGGTTTATTGTGACACTTAATTCAGATACTTAGTAAGAATAAAACTCGTTGTGGCCATGTAGGCTACTCTTAGCAAGTAGCCCTAACATATAGAAGCAGAGACACGTTTAAATGCTCCTACAGAATAAGATGACCTTCAATATACCACATTACCATAGTTTGACACCCGATAGCCAATGTATTTTTTGTGCTGGGGTGTCGTTCAGTATACCAGCCGTGGGGAACTAATTGGGTGATCGACCCCACGACCCATCAGACCTCAGGAAAGCGCTCTTCCAAGTAACTATCCCGACATCCGAGTTGTAAGTACCACTCACAATACTGACCATGAAAGTAATGTTAACCAACAACAAAAAATTTCCAAATGCTAGGATTAATCCAGGCCCTGCCATAGAGATCCGTATACACTTTTGTAGGCATAGACTGACAGTTGATTTGAGTTTGAGATACCCCTAGATTCAAGAATGTACTAGGTGGAATTCCGAAATTTGTAGTGTAAACCGCCATTTTCCATAATGGCCGCCATCAGGCTAGTGCCAAAAAAGAAATGCATATAACCTTTAATAGGAACATAGTAAAAGATGATTTTGGTGTCTATTATTGGGATTTCGCTATGCCAGACACAGTGGTGGTATCAAAAAACATTTTAGACGTTGCTTAATTACCGAAATCCAAGATGGTCACCATACAAAGTCCGTCAAATATAAAAACGTGCATAACTTTTGAAAGAAATGTATTGGAAGGATGTTTTTGGTGTCTTTTATGGGTTTTTAGTTATGCCCAACCTATCGTTGTTGTCATGAACAATGATTTTCATAGTTTACTCACTCAAGTTCAACAGAACCGTCACGCAAAGTCTGCCAAATCATGGGAACCTTTGGCCAGTATCAATATAGGAAGAGCCGCAGCGGGGAGGTTTTGACAGCGGCTAACTATATAGGCGTCAGTTCTTGTTACAATGATGTAAAGAGATCTAAGCGGTTGGTCGCTTCCTACGCCGTTGCTAAGTCAGAAGGAAATGAGGATCCAGTTCCAAGCACTTTCACTCAAGGTACATACACGTGCTGGGCCATGGACAATGGGGCTTTCAGTGATCAGTCATCTATCTCATGCACTAAATCTGACCATGTGACTATTCAAGTGCTCTACCAGTAGGTTATCTCTCTCAGACTCATAACCTGAGTTACAGAAATAAACTTACAAAATAGTGTACTGAGCGGTATCTGTAAGAATCGGGCATTGAGAAAACTCTTATTGAGACAGAAGTCTTTGGTAAACTGACCTTGAACTTAGTTGTAGAAGACCGTCATTATGCTCGCTCCTTCCAAGAAACAATGATGGTTTTAGATCTGATGTATGAACGTATTAATGTATGAATATCTATATATTGCATGTATGTCGAGGTTGAATGTTACATACATAGATAGTAACTGTCACAAGTAATTAGATAACTAAAAGAAACACATAAAACCAATATAAGTTTGCTACATTTATTTATATCAGCAAATAATAATCATATACACTCACACATTTCAATCATTGCGCAAACCATAGGCCTATTCATCATACATCAATGCACACCTAAACCTTTCTCTCCATCACACATTTAACTAATTTCACCAGTCACCATCTTAGTACAGATGATCACCACACTAATCAATATTAAAGAAAGAAAGAAAGAAATGTTTTATTTAACGACGCACTCAACACATTTTATTTACGGTTATATGGCGTCAGACATATGGTTAAGGACCACACAGATCTAATCACTATTAACTATACCCAAATACTACTCAATGTTTTAAGTATATGTCACATCACACATAGCACCATGTAATATTTAAAACATTACGTATTCAAAATAAAATGTCAATGTCCACTTATGACTTCATATATCTTCATTAAAACAGGGTTTTTTTATAACACCAAAAGTCAGTTAGTTATATTAATTTATATACATATAACTAATTAAGCAGTATTGCACATACCACTTTCTACCAATTAACAACTATCACTGCTAATGTTTCAACACATACATGAGCACGTTGTTAACTAATACAATTATGAACTAATTGCACATCTTATCCTTCTCTTCACCTTCCGAATTCACCACACCTCCATTATTATACTTGCACAGTATAATAATAATATTACAAAACAACCCGTTGTTTTCTATTTAACCCGAACATGGCTAATAAATAGCCCACACATGGAACTTCATTTCCACATTACCACCACACTGCACTCTCTCGTGTACCACTCCTCCACGAATTCACCAAACCTCCACAAGCTTGACTCTCAGTCACATCTCCATTCAGGCAAGCCAAGTCTACATCTCTCGGTAGACACTACTGCTGTATCAGCTATAACAGTGACCTCTTACAGTGCTGTAACCCAGATACACTTAATTACTATGATGTAACACCTTAAGATTCCACACACTTTATATACCAACCAACTTCATCTCTTTACTCAATGTCCACATTATACAAGTTATACTAAACATTCATTATCCACATATTTATAAAATTAATATGTCATTACCATACTACTACACTTTAACATAATACAATTATGTTTTATAACCATCACAAAATAACAATACATACTAAATATCAAGTATTTAATTACTTACGGTTACTTACCCGAACTATAAACATCAAAGTCTTTCACAAACTTCTGTACAACTTGCACAAATCTTGTTCACTGTTTCTCTCAAAAATAAATCACACTGCCCCAAACAATAACTAAGTCATCTTTTTTATTCACACAGTCAGCTTTTCAGTTACCATCCACTCACTCCTGATACAAGCTATAACAATACAAATTCCTACCTTCCCTAATTAATCTCGTACTAAGAAACCTTAAGTTTGATGATCCAAGCTATGACTAATCTATTCCATTTCTATCATCTGTATTACCGTATAATTGATAATAAGTATTATACCATAAATTTCATATGTATAACTAAAAATACCACATGTGTGCTAATAAACATAGTATAGTAAATCTACAAATAATTACTTTCAAATCACATTCTGCTCCGATTACCCTTGACTTGTGACAGTAACGCACTGGCGCAGTGGATAATTAAATCCTTTCTGGCCTCACAAATTGCCCCATGCCGTTGCTGGAACTCGAACCTGTGGCACCGAATTGCAAATTGCAGACTAACCACCATGCTTTCTGAGCTATCGAGGCATCCATTTATGTATGTATGTATGATTTCATAAAATTGAATAGGTGTTTTTTTTAAAGGTTTGATCCCCCCCCCCCCCCCCCCCCCCCCCCGCTACGCCACTGGAGACAGGTAATTCAGAAATAGTAGTTTGAACCGAATTAACTACACGAGGGCTGTAAAGTATTTCTAGCGGGGAAAAGGCAAGAAGACGATGTTCCCTAAAACCTACAAAAACACCTAGCTGGAGAATGCTTTATATGAATTAGTCATGATTCGATTTTCCAGCCAGTGCACCACGACTGGTATGTCAAAGGCCGTGGCATGTGCTAACTGTCAGTGGGATGGTGCAAAGATCCCTTGCTATTAATGGAAACATGTATCGGGTTTCCTCTCGAAGACTATATGTCAAAATTATCAAATGTTTGATATCCAATAGCCGATCAATGTGCTCTAATGGTGTCGTTAAACAAAACAAAATTTTTGATTCGATTTTTATTGCACCCATTCCACCCCAGTAGAACTGCTATTTACTCAAAATTAAGTCTTTAAAAAGCATAGCATATTATATTTTGTGTATTACACACCGTGACAATATGTATTGTAAACGTCAACCCATGTGCTTTTCGCCTAACATAAGATATATTTCTTACACACATTACGTAATACAGTAATAAAAAATATGTGTTAGATGTTGTTAAATAATATTAGAACTAGTTCGTACGTACGTTATTATTATTATTATTATTATTATTATTGTTGTTGTTGTTATTAGTAGTATAATTATTAATTTAAAAAAACAAATTGTTCAGCAATGTGATCACGTTCGATCGGTCTCTCGACTTTGTAACAAGACCATTCAACAACCATAATAGGATTACTGCGCGGAGTACTCCGTTCCGTTTGACAGGTAAATAAAAAACCAGAATTCAGTCCGCGGGTAGCGTAGCGACGTTTGTATCACGTGACTTCTAGGGCAACGCACCTGCTCTGTATGTGTGTAATGGGAACTTTCTCTCAATCGAGACGAGCTCTGTAGATAAAGTTAAAACCGAGGACACGTTCTTATGGTGGTTGAAGATTTGTTAATGTCTCAGTGTAAGTAGTGATAAACGATCGTTGTGTGGAAGTTGGGAGACGTTGAGTGTTTGTTGAAAGCGATTGGAATCTTGTTTTGTTGTGAGAACAACTCCCTAGTTCCTAGTGTTAAAGGGATAATATTAATATGTAAATCCGGTAACCTCGCAGAATAAATCAAATGTCAATTTTCTTGGTAGGACTTTCTTTTGGCACTGTCACATATAAAGAACATTATAAATACTTATAATAAATAGAGTTAGGGTTAGTGACGGTGCCAAAGGAAAGTCCTTCCATTTTGTTTTTATGTAAAGATTAGATTTACAGTTTTTAGTATTTTAAAGAAAATATTATATTCAGGGAGAGGGGATGGGTAACCTTATATGCTTGATTAAAAGGCTATATGTAGTGGGAATCATGTGCCCTCCCCCCCCCCCATAAACCCCCCACACCCTCACCCCCAGCACAATCAAGCACATTTATATCCTACTTAAGTTTCAAAATGATAGAAGAATTATTTATGTAGCTCCCTTCTCCATGATATCCCTTTGCAGGGGCAGATCTAGGGGGCAGGGGCCCGGGCCTCCCCTAAATTTATAATTTTATTTGTTTATTTTTTTTACAATCCCCCAAAGTTCCCTTGGCATTCTGCCTCAAGTCATTGGGGCCCAGCTAAATGGATTCTCTGGATCCGCCACTGCTTTGTCAATATTAATTTTATTTATGATTATACCTCTGTACTAATCCCCCTGCATTCCATTTTGGGAGAGTATTGAGTAAACAAGAACAATGTGTAACGAGTCTTCTTTATCTTCTCTGCCAAAAGAATTAATTATATATTATATATATATATATATATATATATATATATATATATATATATATATATATATATATATATATATATATCCTATAACTTACCCATGATATCCATGTCATAAACCTATGTGATAATTTTAGTGTATTAACCCAGTTAATAATGGTATGTAAATTTACACGGTCTCTAGGTAATATGTCACTGTGGATGGGTCATTTGCTTTCAAACCAATAAGACCTGTATGCCTGAGCGTAACGTTTTCAAAGATTTAGTTGAAATGTGTGACGTCAAACTAATTTGTGCTAATCGTGATGACATCATATTACCCACTTTAGTACTGTGATTTACTAAAAATAATTTAAAATGTTATTTTAAAAGTGTTATAGGATAAATAGAATTCGCTACTCGTGTTTTTTAATATGTAAAATATCAACCTCATCTAGTTAATCAGCAGAACCTCGACAAATACCAATTAACATAGACTCGGTTGATATTTTCCATATTAAAAAATACTTGTGACGAATGATATATATATATATATATATATATATATATATATATATATATATATATATATATATATATATATATATATATACACACACACACACACACACACACACACATATATATATACCGGTATATATATATAGCAGGGGAACTGGCATAGGAAGTGGAGAGGCAAGGGGGCATGTGCCCCCCTTCTTTATCCAGTAGCAGCATCGATGATTTATATATTTATATTTATATATATGTGTGTGCCCCCTCCCTTCCTATGCCACTGTGATGTCTATACTAACGAGCAAAGTTTATAGGGGAATCAAGTCATGCTCCCCTGGAAACTATTGAAGTTTTTTTTGCTTGAGCAAGGCATAGGCTTACAAGATGGGAAGGGAGGAAATTACCCCCCCCCCCCCCCCCCCCCAATGCCCCCCACCCCCCCAGGGCTGGAGAAAATCCTAAAATTTAAAGATATTCGGGCAAAATGAGCTTGCCTGAAACATTTTCACCATGTAATTCCATCATTTTACCCACAATATTAGTTGTATTCTGTGTAAAAATGTATAGTGATTCATTCATTCAACCCTATGTTGCCATTTGACATGATGCTAATATGAGTAAATTTTGTTATTCAGATTCGAAAGTTTTCGTTTAATTTGGGCAAAATTCAGTCTGTCCTTATCCTCCACCCCCTACCAAACCAAATGGGATCCCTTACATCTATGATGGTTTTAACCCCTGAAACCTATTCCCTGCACAGGCACCTGTTTAAATATATTTCAGTGTTAAAAAGACAGCTTGGTTATAAACTATACAACATCTTAGGTGTCTGAAGATGCCAGAATAAAAACAAAAAAATATGTTAAAAAGATGCTAGCAACCAGATGGGCTATTAATACATTAATTTGACTTCTAATGTGGTGGAGAGGGGGTGGGATGTATTATTTTTAGTTGGGGGGGCAGTACATCTTGCTGCTCTCGACCCCCACTGCTACTACTGGCACCTACGAACTTAATATGTACTTATTAAATGAAAAATGTATCATACATTTACCGACTTTGACTCATACAGATTCATTCATTACATTTTTGAACAGCAAACTATAATAACATTATGGATGGGAAAAATACAGAATTCTTTAAAATTAAATCGTCTATTATAATTTTATTTTCCAGATTCATCCTGACACCTGACACACCTAGTAACGCAAACAGCTCCAGGTGACTTCTCGTCACCATGGCAACATCATTACCTCGGATCACCCCAAGGGGGACCCCTGTTCCCGGGGCGCCAAGGTCTTTTTCTGCCAACTCCATGTATGTGAGCTACCCCCCACCCCACCTCACCAGTACCATGGACTTTTTACATATGCCTCCAAGGATTAACCCTTTAGCTCCTCCGCCCCCACGAAAGCGAATCAACGCGAGCTGGGAGACAATAGAACAACATTTACATAATGACAGACGGAGGATATTTATGCAGGCGCGAGAGCATGAGCGGTACCATTCGGCCTGGGCAAAGGGATTTTATGGCCCACCGGCTGAACGAGAGGCCTATAGGTGAGTCAGTGGTTGTGAATGAGAATGACTATAGTCCGTCCCATCCTCATACAAAAATGACTTTTGTAAATAATTTCTGTTTTGTTTGATTTAAGAAGAAAAGTAAAAGCGGTTTGGAATTAACAAAAAAATACTACACTGACATCTCTCTTATTAACTTAACCACTAAACATTTAATTCATGTCTTGCTCAGACAGCTCAGCACATCATCTTTGAACCTTGATTAATTATAAGTATGGAAATAAATTGAATGGTATGTCTACCTGCATATGCACCTGAGCCTTGCAAGGGGCGGGATGCAGCCCAGGGGTAAAGTGTTTGCTTGATGTGCGGTCGGTCTAGGATCGATCCCTGTCATTGGGCATATTAGGCTATTTCTCACTTCAACCAGTGCACCACAACAAAGACCGTGGTATGTGCTATCCTGTCTATGGGATGGTGCACATAAAAGATCCCTTGCTACTACTGGGGAAAATGTAGCAGGTTTCTTCTTAGACTATATGTCAGAATCACCAAATGTTTGACATCCAATAGCCAATGATTAATAAATCAATGTGCTCTAGTGGTGTCATTAAACAAAACAAACAAACAAACTGAGCCTGGCAAATACTCGTTTTGAGTTGTAACCATTTACCCCCTAAACCCAGATCCTAGTCTAAATAACATTTAGTTATTTGTCCGCCTTCTTTGTACTTATCCAATGCCACACTTATCAAGGATCTTTCTGCACTCCGGTCCAGTCGACTATCATATACACATTATGCTGAATATTGCATACAATAATGAATTCCATCAATTAACAGCAATGGAAGATGTCATCTCTGTCACATAACATAGAAGTGGCTATATACTTGGTGGCCATGTATATACAAATAGTCTCAGCTATTGAGGGCTGGCTATCTACAAGGTGGTCATATTTTGTGGGAAAAGCCCAGTTTACGGCCACCCCACCCTGTCTAAACATCCCCATGCTAATCACAGGTTACATCTAGTAAGTACAAATATATTTTTAAGAGCATATAAATGTGTACACTAATGTATGTCAAATATGATCATAATTATTACAACGTGCTTTCCAGGCTTGTCAATACAGGTTTTTAGTATTGCTATTGTATGTTTCCATAATGCCTTTACTTTACAACCAGTTTCAAATATTTGAACAGGCTACCCAGCTCTGCTTGGTAAATATTGGACTATATATCTTATTAAGGTGTGAGATATAAAGAGTTTTATTGATTATATGTAGCATACATTTATTTACCAAGAATTGCACGCAAGCCCACTATAAGCATGTTTTTGAAATGCATATAAACCGTAATGTTTTGCCTTTACCATAGTCTGACACCCAACAGCCGATGTATTTTTCGTGCTGGGGTGTCGTTAAACATTCATTCATTCATGCATATAAACCCAGCATGGTTTCAGAATAAACAGGAAAGGAAGGAGTGTTTTACAGTCTCAGCACATTTTGTAATCAGTGGCTGATAAGTACATTCACACAATTGGTCTATGAAAGAAGAAACCTTACAGGATCACACTTTCCATGGTCTTGTATATACCAGTCATAGTTCTAGCAAAAACGTTTTTTATGTTTTAAAAAAGTCAGACCATTAACCGTTTTGTCTTATTAAGTAATTATTTTGTTGTTGTTGCTATAGTGACAGTATAGTTCTTGCTTACAACTGGAAACTAGTACATGTAGTTATAGTCAGGGTTTTTTATATATCTGATTCTTTAACTATCAGTTACTTATGTTATTTTTAACATTTAAATATATTTGTGAAATTTTCACTAGCTGTAGCCCAGGTTCAAATTTAATCAGTATACACTTTATTTTTTGTTGTTGATTTTTTAGTGATAGAAAAGGTGGTTTAGATTTTTCGAGAATTCAACAAAGTATGTGAATTGAACAAAACCTAACACACACACATGCATGCACACTGATTTGCATCTAGTTTTAATAAATCAAATATGCCTTTTGGTGTTTTGTAAGTTTCATTTCAACTTATTTTGTGCTTATATCCAATTAAGGTCCTGGGCACACACCTCAGCTATCTAGGCTGTCCGTTCAGGACAGTGGGATAGTTGTTAGTTGGTTAATGAGAGAGAAGAGGGTGTACTTGCCCATTGAGCCCTTAAGAACTCGTTCTGGCTTGGAGCCGGCACTGGGCTGTGAACCCTCTACCTACCATCCTGTAGGCCAGTTGCAATCACATAATAAAAGTCACTGCTTTAGTTCATGTCTATAAATATATAATGGCTATAGATGACTGGTTTAAATGTGCAATTTAACAGCATTCCTTACACTCAGCTGAATCCATTGGTGTAAATGTTACAGTCGATTGGACACATGAATGTGTCAGGCATTGCCCGATTTGAGAATTATTGCTTATGATAGTCCTGACAGATAATAGTTTGGCTCTTGGAAGTTACTTGAATGGTTTTATCAAAAATGACTTTTGTAAATAATTTCTGTTTTGTTTGATGTAAGAAGAAAAGTAAAAGCGGTTTGGAATTAACAAAAAAATACTCTTATTAACTTAACCACTAAACATTTAATTCATGTTTTGCTCAGACATCTCAGATAGCTGAGATATATGCTCAACACATCATCTTTGAACCTTGATTAACTATAAGTATGGAACACATTTCATTTATTTTTTATTGTTGATTTTTTTCTGATAGAAAAGGTGGGTTTTGATTTTTCTAGAATTCAACAAAGTATGTGAATTGAACAAAAACTAACACACACACATGCATGCACACACGCACAGACATACACACTGATTTGCATCTAGTTTTAATAAATCAGATATGCCATTTGGTGTTTTGTAAGTTTCATTTCAACTTATTTCGTGCTTGTATCCAAGGTTCAAGCACACTGTCCTGGGCATACACCTCAGATATCTGGGCTGTCTGTCCAGGACAGTGTGTTAGTTGGTTAATGAGAGAGAAGAGGGTGTAGTTGCCCATTGAGCCCTTAAGAACTCGTTCTGGTTTGGAGCCGGTACCAGGCTGCGAACCCTGTACCTACCATCCTGTAGTCCAGTTGCAAGTTTCAAGTTGATTTTTGTGTCTGAATCACATAATAAAAGTCACTGCTTTAGTTCATGTCTATAAATATATAATGGCTATAGATGACTGGTTTAAATGTGCAATTTAACAGCATTCCTTACACTCAGCTGAATCCATTGGTGTAAATGTTACAGTCGATTGGACACATGAATGTGTCAGGCTTTGCCCGATTTGAGAATTATTGCTTATGATAGTCCTGTCGGACAATATAGTTTGGCTCTTGGAAATTACTTGAATGGTTTTATCTCGTATAATTTAACCATTTTATGTTATTCCGATCATTGTTAGGAGTATGCTTTTTTGTTTCCTCAATGATTACTTGACTGAAAGGATGTGTATCAATAGTAGAGCCTTCACAATCATTGGTGTCCAAAATTCCATAAAAGATATACATGCCCATTGGTGTCTAAAAGGCTAAAGTAATAATATGTGCCATGATCTGTCTTTGAAAAATACATTTGAAGGACCCCTTACAGGGATTTATCGAGGCATTCTGTGGGTCCGAAGACGGGCCACTTCCCACTGCTGTCTAAAAGGCTATAATATGTGCCATGATCTATCTTTGAAAAATACATTTGAAGGACCCCTTACAGGGATTTATCGAGGCATTCTGTGGGTCCGAAGACGGGCCACTTCCCACTGCTGTCTAAAAGGCTAAAGTAATAATATGTGCCATGATCTGTCTTTGAAAAATACATTTGAAGGACCCCTTACAGGGATTTATCGAGGCATTCTGTGGGTCCGAAGACGGGCCACTTCCCACTGCTGTCTAAAAGGCTAAAGTAATAATATGTGCCATGATCTATCTTTGAAAAATACATTTGAAGGACCCCTTACAGGGATTTATCGAGGCATTCTGTGGGTCCGAAGACGGGCCACTTCCCACTGCTGTCTAAAAGGCTAAAGTAATAATATGTGCCATGATTTATCTTTGAAAAATACATTTGAAGGACCCCTTACAGGGATTTATCGAGGCATTCTGTGGGTCCGAAGACGGGCCACTTCCCACTGCTGTCTAAAAGGCTAAAGTAATAATATGTGCCATGATCTATCTTTGAAAAATACATTTGAAGGACCCCTTACAGGGATTTATCGAGGCATTCTGTGGGTCCGAAGACGGGCCACTTCAGGGATTTATCGAGGCATTCTGTGGGTCGAAGCATGGGCCACTTCCCACTGCTGTCTAAAAGGCTAAAGTAAAAGGCTTTAAAGTAATAATATGTGCCATGATCTATCTTTGAAAAATACATTTGAAGGACCCCTTACAGGGATTTATCGAGGCATTCTGTGGGTCCAAAGACGGGCCACTTCCCACTGCTGTCTAAAAGGCTAAAGTAATAATATGTGCCATGATCTGTCTTTGAAAAATACATTTGAAGGACCCCTTACAGGGATTTATCGAGGCATTCTGTGGGTCCGAAGACGGGCCACTTCCCACTGCTGTCTAAAAGGCTAAAGTAATAATATGTGCCATGATCTGTCTTTGAAAAATACATTTGAAGGACCCCTTACAGGGATTTATCGAGGCATTCTGTGGGTCCGAAGACGGGCCACTTCCCACTGCTGTCTAAAAGGCTAAAGTAATAATATGTGCCATGATCTATCTTTGAAAAATACATTTGAAGGACACCTTACAGGGATTTATCGAGGCATTCTGTGGGTCCGAAGACGGGCCACTTCCCACTGCTGTCTAAAAGGCTAAAGTAATAATATGTGCCATGATCTGTCTTTGAAAAATACATTTGAAGGACCCCTTACAGGGATTTATCGAGGCATTCTGTGGGTCCGAAGACGGGCCACTTCCCACTGCTGTCTAAAAGGCTAAAGTAATAATATGTGCCATGATCTGTCTTTGAAAAATACATTTGAAGGACCCCTTACAGGGATTTATCGAGGCATTCTGTGGGTCCGAAGACGGGCCACTTCCCACTGCTGTCTAAAAGGCTAAAGTAATAATATGTGCCATGATCTATCTTTGAAAAATACATTTGAAGGACACCTTACAGGGATTTATCGAGGCATTCTGTGGGTCCGAAGACGGGCCACTTCCCACTGCTGTCTAAAAGGCTAAAGTAATAATATGTGCCATGATCTATCTTTGAAAAATACATTTGAAGGACCCCTTACAGGGATTTATTGAGGTGTTCTGTGGGTCCAAACATGGGCTGCTTCTCAAGAGAAAGTGGCAGTGAATATTCCCAATTTGTGTACTAAAAATTCCCAAAATATATATTTAATGATGTCTGTTCTAATAAATTACTTTAGCAGTGGTGTACAGCATTATTCAGTGGCCTGAAGCCATGTCCCAAGTATCCTTTACTCAGCTAATTTTCCAATTCCCATCAGACATGGAACAATCCTGGATAAATCCCAGCCTTACTGCTAACTAGAAGTTAACAGCAAGTTTCTTTAGAGCAACATATCACAACTGACTACACCATGCATGTGCAAGGTGTCATTAACCCTTTGAATCCTGTAAAGCACATTAAACAAGTCATCTTAAAAGAATCATTAGATATAATGTGAAGACATGTAATAGCAAATGAATGATGAAAGGTGATAAACTGCCTAAATTCTGAAATAAAATGTTTTTAACATTCATTCCTTTTATACTCATAAGTAATACAATAGATATTTCATACATACACACACATGGACAAAGACACATGTACACACGCACACACACACACATGTACACACATGTACACACACACACACACACATACACACACATACGTACACATGCAAACACACATACACACACAAATATACAAATACACATACACACACATACACACATGCACACAGACACATACACATACACGCACACACATAGACACGTGCATACACACATACATACACATACACATGCACACAGACACACAAACACACACACACACACACACATATACACACACACATACACACACAGACCTCAGCTGTCTGAGTTGTTTGTTCAGGGCAGTGGTTAATGGCAGGCATATTGTTTGTTGAATTTTATTAGTAAAAATATTGGAGATGATACTGAAACCCACAATTCACCAACCTTAAAGCATGATGGCTTAACTGCTTTGCCATCAGTACTACATGGCTCAAATTTAATGGCGGCCATGTTGCAAATTGTTGTGATGCCCTAGTCCTATATATGCCCCATTTCCCTGAAAATCAAAGAGTCTCATGGTAAAACTAACTGTGCCTTATTTTGCGTGTTACTAACTGGTCATATTTGAAAGTTGTTTTATTATGAAAACATGAACCATTCATAATTTGAATAGGTTATGTTGTGCTATATTAAAAAACAACAAAACAACGTTTGTTTTGTTTAACGACACCACTAAAGCACATTGATTTATTAATCATCGGCTATCAGATGTCGAAAATTTTGTAATTTTGACATATAGTCTTAGAGAGGAAACCTGTTACATTTTTCCATTAGTAGCAAGGGATCTTTTATATGTACTACCCCACAGACAGGATAGCACATACCACGGCCTTTGATATACCAGTGGTGATGCACTGGCTGGAACGAGAAATAGCCCAATAGGTCCACCGATGGGGATGAACCTCAGACTGACCACACATCGAGCAGGCACTTTACCACTGGGCTACATCCCACCCCTTTGTACTATATTAAGACTCTTATTGAAGTTTGCCTTGTTACCTTCTGGTTGGAAAAAGAAAGAAATGTTTTATTTAACGACGCACTCAACACACTTTATTTACAGTTATATGGTGTCAGACATATGGTTAAGGACCACACAGATTTTGAGAGGAAACCCACTGTCGCCACTACATGGGCTACTCTTTCCGATTAGCAGCAAGGGATCTTTTATTTGCACTTCCCACAGGCAGGATAGCACAACCCATGGCCTTTGTTCAACCAGTTATGGATCACTGGTCGGTGCAAGTGGTTTACACCTACCCATTGAGCCTTGCGGAGCGCTCACTCAAGGTTCCTTCTGGTTGGAATGTCATCCCAAAATTTCCATCAATATAAGTCAAATGACCTTGCCCTCTAATTCACGAAATTCAAGGCCTGATACTGCATTTATATTTTATCTTGAATTTTTGTGTTTATATCAAGTTACGGCTCAAGCATACTGTCATTGGCATAGTTGTTAGTGGTTATTGTGAGAGAGAAGTCAGTTTAATGGGTAGTACACCTACTCGCTTGGGTAGACGTCATAACTGGGATGCGAACTCAGTACCTTCCAGCCACATTTCATTTCATTTCAACTTATTTTCATGCTTATATCCAATTAAGGTTCAAGCATGCTGTCCTGGGCACACACCTCAGCTATCTGGGATGTCTGTCCTGGACAGTGGGTTAGTTATTAGTTAGTGGTTAGTGAGAGAGAAGAGGGTGTAGTGGCCTTACACCTACCCATTGATCCCTTAATAACTCGCTCTAGGCTGAGAACCTTGTACCTACCAGCCTGTAGTCCGATGGCTTAACCACTGCACCAACAAGGCCAGCCATCAACACCAGTTCCCTATTGTTAATAAACTGCTGAGATTGACGAAATCAATAAAACACCTGCTGCTGACTGTAAATAAAACCCTTTGTTTGACTATTGATTACCTATTAACCAGTCTTATTTATTTTATTGGATTACGAAGCAAACAATACATTCCCAGTCAGAAGAAAAAAAACAGGAAAATAAGGTTCCACTTCTTGCAGTTATTCTTTAGTTAGGGACAGGATGTGACTCCGTGGTGGAGCACTTGTTTGAGGTGTGACAGGTCATAGGATCAATCCCGCATGCTGTTTTAGTGGTTTTATCACTGGCTCTCAATAACTCAACTGAGACTATTTCAAGGAAAGAGGCAGAACATAGCCCAGTGGTAAAATACTCACCTGATGTGTGGTCAGTCTGGGATCGATCTCTGTCGGTGGGCCCATTGGACTATTTCTTGTTCCAACCAGTGCACCATGGTGTGTGCTATCTTGTCTGTGGGATGATGCATATATAAAAGATCTCTTGCTACTAATGGGAAAATGTAGTGAGTTTCATGACTATGTCTTTTAGCTTCCCTTAAGCTTTGATTCCATTAACGCGGTAAGCATATGCGGCATGCATGATGCGTTATGCAGATACGGTATGCGTATGCGATTTATAAGATTCCATATAAACATTTCCCCATGCGTTTTCAGTCTCTTTTGTTGAAGATTTTCTTGCCAAGAACATGGTTAATCAGTCAAAATTGCAGCATTCTCTGTTGGAAATGGAGCAACATAATTTAAATTTATGCAATTAAAAAAGCGTAATAATAGCAAAAGAAAACACTGCTGGTGGGTACATGACATAATCAGGAACCGGATTCAACAATGAGTGTATCATAATCTGGTCATGGAGTTAAAATTTGATGTGAAGTTCCAGCATTACTTCATATTTGTGATTACCTCGTCCGATTTTGTAATCAGTTGCCGCACGAATCGCTACGTGGAGCCATTCAGTTTCCCTCATTCACAGCTGGACATATTGAATCACTCTCATGCATCTACATGCATTTCCATTTTTTCCCCGCATAACGCATCACACATGCCGCATCCGCTTACTGTGTTAATGGAATCTTAGCTTTAGCATGTGAATTAAAATGTTTAATATATAATACGACAAATTACAAAAGGATGTTTTAAATAGCTCCCCATAATCTAAGTTACGGGAGCAGTTAATTACTCCCCTGAATTGTTTTCACAGTAAGATGAATATATCAGCTATGTTTATCCAGCAAGTGTTTCACAGCTGGTTTATCTAATATCAAATGCTTTGGTATGTGCTGTCCTGTCTCTGGGAAAAGAATGTAAAAAAATACCTTGCTGCTAATTTATAGATGTAGCCTATGTGGTGGGGTGGGTTTTTTTTAATGGTTTAATTTTAAAAAATAGAAAATGTGATTTGATTCCATTAATTTTTTTTATCTTTAATGTTGGCCCAATCAATGTTGCATATGAGCATGTCAGATCACTTTCCCTGTCCTTAGACTATAGCCATAGTGTTTAACACACTTAAACCATTATACTGTTAGTTAGAATTCAATAAATTACTAACATCTATATTCCACAACTTGTTACAACAAGCTGCTAAGTGAAGAATATAATAATTTGTTCCAAGCACTGGGCTTACTAATGGCATTATTAATAATAAAATCAATAATAACCAGCTTCGTACAAGAGAATCATTCAAGTGATTGTTTGGGGAAACTTCTATTTCCGAGCAAATTAATGGCTTATCGGCCCTATCATGTTTTTATGACTTTGACTGCCTACCGTCTGCTACCTGGCTACAAGAAAACTTGGGTTCTTAAGCTCAAAGCAAGACCTGTTGTTTAGATAGCATTATTTCTGCCCCTGCGCAACAACACAAAAGAAAGAAAAGAATGTACACAGATAACATGAATATTGTATGTTTGACAGATCAGATTAAAATTGAAGTGTCAGCGTGGAGAATAAGTGGTCAAAGTTTCTGTTGTGGTCTATCGTGTTCTTATTCACATAATCCTAAAGTATTCAAATGTCGTGACGGCATTATCCACTTGACATGACATAACAAATGTGCCATTTGTTGGTAATGATAAGTTCCATTGTGGTGTTAGAAGAATATGCCAGTAAATGTAAATGACCAGTTTTAAAAAAGGAAAAGGGGTTTTAATGGGTGCATCGGACGGTTGGTTGTTGGGTCTATGGGCAGGTGGATGGATGGATGGATGGATGGATGAATGGATGGATGGATGGATGATGGGATGGATGGATGGATGGATGGATGGATGGATGGATGGATGGGTGGATGGATGTTGGGTGGATGCATGGAGGGATGTATTTGTTGTTTTTTAAATGACACCACTAGAGCACATTGATTAGGATGAATGTATGGATGAGATGAGATCAGAATTGAATAAACAACAATACAATAAGCATGAATGAGTGAGTGAATGAATAAAAAAATTAACATTTTCAAAATTGTAGGCTATCAGGTGTCAGACATTGGTACATGTAAATGATGAACAAATGATATTAATATACTGCATTGACATGACATGATAAATCTGTGATACATATAACAATAACTTTTGGCAATATAGAATACAAATGTAAATGATATTAAAACTAAAATAAATTGTGGATGTATGGGTTGGTGACTGGGTGTGCTTTGGTGGGTTGTGTTTTTGGGGAACTTGGATGAGTTGGTGGGTGATTTTTGGAGTGTGTGGGTGGATGATGGATGGATGAATGGATGGATGTAGGATACATGAAAGTAGATGAACAAATGAATGAAAAAACTAGTTCAACATCTCAGAACTATTATAAAATTGGACAGTGTTAAATAATGATCAATTATGAAAACCAGTGTATAATATAAACTAGTGGAATTTTTTTTATAATTTAGTCAAAAAACATAAAATTTGTTGGTGATTATTTCCTGTTGCTGTAGTAAGCCTATGTCCTTGATATATGTTATGATTCATAACATTTTTTTTTTTTAGAAAACACTTCCGAGAAGTCTTGAAGGAACAGATGTCCTATCAGGATTACCAGAAGAAACAAGACCTGAAGAATAAAATCCACGAGAGCGAGGTGGCGGTAGAATACGACAAAATTTGTCTACAAGAGGACACGGAGAAATTCATCAAGCGATACACCTATCTTAAAAACTTTAGGGATGGGAACAAAGTTGTGAGTTCAGTTTTACTACTGTCAGTGATCTATACCTGCAACAGTTCAACTGGGCGGGACGGGATGTAGCCCAGTGGCAAAGTGTTTACTTGATGTGTGGTCGGTCTAGGATCGATCCCTGTCAGTGTCCCCATTGGGCTTTTCTCATTCCTGCTAGTGCTTTTCAACTGGTGTAACAAAGGCTGTGGTATGTACTATCCTGTCTATAGGATGGTGCATATAAAAGATCCCTTGCTGCTAATCGAAAAGAGTAACCCATGAAGTGGTGACAGCAGGTTTTCTCTCTCAATATCTGTGTAGTCCTTAACCATATGTTTGATGCCATATAAACGTAAATTTTAAAAAATGTGTGGAGTGCGTCATTAAATAAAACATTTTCTTCCTTCCTTCAGCTCAACTGTTTCCATTTTAATTTATGTCCATGCTTGTATCCAGTTAAAATTCTATTCAGGGACAAGGATTCATGGTTAGGGGCTAGTGAAAGAGAAGTTGGTGAAGTTGACATTGCATGTGGTTAAGCCATTGTAAGATATTTTCAACTAATAGAGCTTGTTTGGTGACTAAAATTACATATCAACAGTTTATAGTTTAAACTTTTACTACATGGATAAAATTTAATGGCGGCCATTACATGTGGCAAATCATTGTGATGCCCTAGTCATATGCCCCATTTCCCTGAAAATTAAAGAGTTTATAAAAAAGGGTTTTTTGTTTAACAACACCACTAGAGCACACTGATTAATTAATCATCCTCTATTTTTGGTAATTCTGACACATAGTCATCAGAGAAAACCTGCCACATTTTTCCAAATGCAGTAAGGGATCTTTTATATGCACTTTCCCACAGACAGGAAAGCACATACCACGGCTTTTGACCAGTTGTGGTGGGGTTGTGTGACAAGAACAGTGGTTTGTGGTGAGTCATTTGTGAAAGAAAGATTGATGGCCATTAAAACTCACTCTGAGTATGAACTGGTACTCAAATTTGACTGCAGCACCTACTAGCCTTAAAGTTAAAGTCTGTTTTGTTTAATGACACTACTAGAGCACACTGATTAATAAATTAATTAATTCTGACATGTAGTCTTCAGAGGAAACCTACATTTTTCTGTTAGCAACAAACAATATTTTATAAGCACTTTCCCATAGACAGGACAGTACATACCTTTGATATACCTGTCATTGTGCACTCTATGAGTTGAACTAACATCCCAATCAGAGAATGGGTTCGATCTTTCAACCCAAGCACCTCAGGTGAACACTCTACTAACTACCAAAGTGTACAGCGGTTTAGTTTACATTGTGCACTCTATGAGATGAACTAACATCTCAATCTTAGAATGGGTTCGATCTTTCAACCCAAGCACCTCAGGTGAACACTCTACTAACTACCAAAGTGTACAGCGGTTTAGTTTACATTGTGCACTCTATGAGATGAACTAACATCCCAATCTTAGAATGGGTTCGATCTTTCAACCCAAGCACCTCAGGTGAACACTCTACTAACTACCAAAGTGTACAGCGGTTTAGTTTACATTGTGCACTCTATGAGATGAACTAACATCCCAATCTTAGAATGGGTTCGATCTTTCAACCCAAGCACCTCAGGTGAACACTCTACTAACTACCAAAGTGTACAGCGGTTTAGTTTACATTGTGCACTCTATGAGATGAACTAACATCTCAATCTTAGAATGGGTTCGATCTTTCAACCCAAGCACCTCAGGTGAACACTCTACTAACTACCAAAGTGTACAGCGGTTTAGTTTACATTGTGCACTCTATGAGATGAACTAACATCCCAATCAGAGAATGGGTTCGATCTTTCAACCCAAGCACCTCAGGTGAACACTATACTAACTACCAAAGTGTACAGCGGTTTAGTTTACATTATAGACGGGAACGGGACATAGCCCAGTGGTGAAGTGCTCACCTGGTGCGCTGTCAGTCTAGGATCGATCCCCATCGGTGAACCCATTGGGCTATTTCTTGTTCCAGTGTGTACACAATGACTGGTATATCAAGGCCATGGTATGTGCTATTCTGTCTGTGGGATGGTGCATATAAAAGATCCCTTGCTACTAATGGAAAAATGTACCGGGTTTCTTCTCTAAGACTATGTTAAAATTGTTTGACATCCAATAGCCGATGATTAATAAATCAATGTGCTCTAATGTTGTCAAACAAAACATACTTTTTTTATACATGTATTATAGACTTGTATCAGTTATAAATAGAATATTTGGTTTTAGATCTGTTACTGAATACAGGGGCGGTACAGTCTCGCTCGATGCACAGTCGGTCTAGGATTGATCCCCATCGGTGGGCCCATTGGGCTATTTCTTGTTCCAGCCAGTGCACCACGACTGGTATATCAAAGGCCGTGGTATATACTATCCTGTCTGTGGGATGGTGCATATAAAAGATCCCTTGCTGCTATTTGAAAAGAGTAGCCCATGAAGTGGCGACAGCAGGTTTCCTCTCTCAATATCTGTGTAGTCTTTAACCATATGTCTCATGCCATATAACCGTAAATAAAATGTGTTGAGTGCATCGTTAAATAAAACATTTCTTTCTTTTTGTTTCTGAATACCACCATTTTGTGATTTTATATGTGAATTGTTTTGGACCTGTTTTGATTTCACCTGTTACTCCCTAGCAACCTCACAGCACCTTGTTAGTTTTTCTGAACATGGTTCCATAAGATCCACTATACCTTTCTGATGACTCTGAACTTTAACTACATCATTGCTAAATTTAATACACTAGTTAGTGAATATGAACAGAGATTTATATTCCTTTGTATTTTCCACTTTCAGATAATGGAGAACCAATGGAGAGAAAACAGAGTACTACGCCAGCATGAAAACAAGGTTGATAGAGAAATGATGAAGTATAACCCTATTAACTGGAGCTGCACACTCAAGTAACGAGACTCATATTACCACAGTTACTGCACATACTGACACTGGCCACCACTGTACCAAACAGTTAACATATGTCTGGAGGCTCAAATGTTTTGTTTTTTTGTTGACTGTGATATCATAGAGAACAGTTGTGATAAGGTGTGGTTGTGGAATCATGGCAACCAACCAGTTGTGATATATGTACTGCAGTAAGAATTGCCTTGCATATTTGTTTTTTCTAAATTAGTTAGTCAACCAAAACTAACAATTTACATTAACTGAGTATTTGCATCAAAAAGTCTTCAGAGGCTGAGTAATTCATTTTATATAGTACCGGGTACCCGGTAGTTGTTAAGCTTGCAGGTCATTGTTGGTAGGTGATGGGTTTGCATTCAGGGGCCTTGTGTGATCTGGCCCTGGAGGGGTTCAAATCTGAAACTAGTGGACCATTTGGTCTACATTTTTTCCTGGACATCTATGTGAATAGCCTAATATTGCTCTATTAAAAAAAAAATTGTTTTAGCATTAGCTGGGTGTTTGTCTGAAATCCCCAAGGTTACACCCCTGGGGCCCTATTTTCGAAGCCATCTTAGCGCTACGAAATCGTAAAACCGTCGTAGGTTGTGATGTCACTACAGCACACGCCATAGTGACGTCATAGCTTACGATGATTTCACGATTTCGTAGGCTAAGATAGCTTCGAAAATAGGGCCCCTGGCATCTCGGTACCAGTTCTAACCCAATGGCTTAGTGCAGAGGTATAAAACTACTAGACTAACAAACTTATAACTTCACTAATTGTTAATGACCGACCATTAACAATACAGTGTGCGATTTTGGTTTAAAAATTTTAAGTGTCGATCATAAGGTCTGAATTCAAATCTTTAGATCCTGCCACCAACCCAGTGAGCCCTGCCATGCGTCTCCAGTAGATCAGAAGATACACTAGTTAAATGTTTTGCATGAAATTATGGAAAAGATCGCTATTCAAGACTCTGGTTTCTCAGGATTTTGAGATATATGTTGACTGTGTCATTTCGAAGAATCAATGTAATTTGTACAAATAATATTTACGAGCCATGCGGGCTCGTATTCTAGCCAAGCTAGAGAGTCCTATATGATTTTTGCGAGCCTCGGGCTTCTGGACTCTCCTCAAAATTGCACACTGCTGTATTGTACTTCAGTTTTGGTGAATATGTTTAGTCATGGACAGACAACCCAGACAACTGTGGTATGTCACCAGGACAGGATGGAGGAATATTAATCTGGATATAAGATGGGGAAAACAAGAAGACAGAAAATGGATTGTATTAAATAAGTCTTGATAAACTAGGCATTGGTACTTTTTATCAAGACCTGTTCAAAATAATGAAAAAGTATTTGAGGACTGCTATTTGAAAACAGACATGTTATGAAGTTTTGTATTGTGACTTCATGCTCCAGCTTGAAAATATTGGTTCAATTACAGTAAAACCTCACAATCCATTTTGTAGGGTGGGGAGCAATCTAAGCTTTGTACATTTTAATTTAGAAGCAAAAAGCTTATGTTTTGTATGTATAGTAAATTACTCTTGAAAACGAGATATTCAGGATGTGTCAGAAATATTATTTAAAAACTAGGATGAAAAGGAAAATCTGTTTGTGAAACTGATTATCAGAAAGCAGATTCTGCATTTTGAGCAGCATATGTTACCTGCTCCTTGTGAATTTTGAGTCATATAGTTTATGGACAAGAATATTGGGATTACATTAGACCACTGTGTGGTTTTTGGAATGAATTCTGAAAATCTACAACTTGAATAGTGGCCTGTGTGTGGTATTTGAGTGAACTGAAAGACTTGTTTTTGTTTTTGTGATCTTAGAAAGTTATGTTTTAATCATGTTTTTGTTGTTTATATCTAATTCCATAGTTACCAGGGTAATATGTACTTTAATAATAGCAACTGCTCAATGGATATGTCTCATAGCAAATGTTAGACTCATCACTGTCAGTGCAAAAGGTTTACAAATAAAATGTTTACGATACCAGTACATTATAGTATTGCCATAGTCACAGTATGTACCCGGTACATGTATTGTGGACACTGAAGCCCAAAACAAAACCCCACACATTCAAAACCCAACAACAAAAAACATTGATCTCAAAACATAGTCGACTTACATGAACATTTTTTAAAACTACTTATCAGGAATTTCCTAAACTTGTTAACCATTTTGTTGTTGCATATTAAAGTAATTTGCAAATTTTAGTTGAATAATCAGAATCAATTATTTATGTCTTCATAGAGCAGATATGTATTATGAATAATAATAATAATATTGTTGAATACTGCCTGAATGCTATGTGATACATGTACGTTATTCCTAGGCATCACTGGTATCTCTGTCTGGCAAGGGGACATAACTCAGTGTTGAATTTAGAGTAGGAAACATGTCAAGAATCACAGCAGTGTTGTTGTATATGAATAATGAAAACAATTAAACTCATCATTTTCTGTAAAAATCACACCCTCCTGTACTCTTCTAACCAAATTTTTTGTTTGTTCTATTTTTCAGTTAAAATTAACTAAAATTATTTATCACTAGTGAAATGGTGTGACCGTTTACATATCATGCATTGTTCTTAATGGACATTTTTAGGGAACAATTTTCTATATTTTTCACTGTTGATTGTTATAAATAAAAATTAACTTACAGTGAATATATTAATCATTGTTAATTTTTATGTTTTTTAAATCTCTTTAGTGTGATATTGTCTCCCACTTAAGATGTCACCCATCTCTACTTTCATTCATAAAGCATGTACATTTGCCTCATTAGTTAACTTTAGATTATTGTTATTTATGAGTTTGTTTTAATGCTTTAATTGTAGACTAACATAAAATTCTGTGTTCTTTGGCCAGTACGTAACTCATGTTCACATTTCCATCATATACCAGTACACCAATTTTTTTTTTTTTTTTTTTTTTTTTTTTTGAGTTAGCAGTGGTAGTATACTCATGTTATTACAACTCAATGATAGAACAATACAGTTTTCATAAAAGCACAATCTGTGCACATCAAACACGACAGGCCTTGACCTTAACATTTTTCAGTGGTAGCCCACCAGTCTACCAGGTTATAAAATATAAATATAAAAATTGGTAGCCCCATAATTTTAATAATTTTTGGTAAAAAAAAAAGAGTAAAAGGCAAAATCATTTATTTTTATTTAAACATGTTTCAGGTGGGTTTTTTAGGGGTTTAAGAATCTTGTTGATTGTGGAGTACCTGGATGTAAAATCTAGTAGCCCGGAGGACTACTGGGTTTAGACATCTGATAGCCCGAGCAACAAATTGGTAGCCAAAACACCCCGGGCTACTGCTAAGCCTTAGCCTAAGGTTGAGCCCTGCACGATGTTTACACTGTGTTTCATGTGATATATGTCTCAGATATATATATAATGTTAAAGCAAAACCACGGTTTCTCAAAATGATGGAACAGTAAATGGATACAGTGAAATCCTTTACTTTCATGGACTTACAGTTTCGGGGTTTTGCTAAAAAGCACATTTCATGTATACATGTACCTATAATTGTGGATGGACATGTAATTTCATAAATTCAAATTATATGCATACATTTACAGTAAAACCTGTCTAAACCAGGCCCTGAACTAACCGGAATCCTGTCAAACCCAGCCAACTTTCTAAATTCTATAACATGACCCTCTAAACACCAGACCCTAAATGAACCGGAATCCTGTCAAACCCAGCCAACTTTCTAAATTCTATAACATGACCCTCTAAACACCAGATCCTGCCTACATCAGATAAATATTAGGTCCCTGGGCTTCAAAGAACTTAAGTTTTTACTTAAGTTTAAACTTAATGGGATTTTTTATGACTTAAGTTCCTCGATAAAAAGGGCAGGAGTGTTCTGGTTTAGACAGGTTTCACGGTATTATATTTTCATTGTGTTTTTATTTTCGTTGACTGCATTAGTCCACAAATAACATGGAAATTGGACCACTTTGAACAAAAGTGATTTCACAGTATATAGCATTTTGGAAATGAACTCGCTATATTTTCTTTATGAAATTAGATACCAATTATCAAACATTCAACAATTAAAATTCTATATGGATAACATGACTAAAAATATAAACTGCTCAATTAATGCTCACTATATTTTGAAAACTAAATGTCTAAACACACTTATTCATATTTTTTAATTAATGACTGTGTACACTGCTTTAAATTTTCAGCCTATCTTAAAGACTCATCTTGTAGTCATTATTTGATGTATTACCTGGGTTGTTGGTGCTGTTATGCAGGTAATTCTTGGTCTAAGAAAGGTAGTCTTTTTCCATGTGTAATCAATTGAAGAATAGTCATTTTTATGTCAGTATAAATGTGTTTCTTTATATTGGGCTTTATATATTTTTACCATTATAGTGAAAGGAATTTTTAAAACTGCAGTAAACCATAAATTTATGACTATGTGTTAAATGTCAGCATAAACATACCAGTGTTTTATGTCTCATGGGACTGCATGGCTTGTCTCTTATGAGTACAATATATATTCAGGGCTGGGAATTCTCCTCAGATCATCTGTTTTCCTCTCATGGAACATTGCGTTTCTTCGCATTTTAATCGTCTTTTCCTCCAAGATGTGTCAGATGGCACAGATTTTAACCTAGGATTTCAAGAATTTCCGGGACCCCCTAAATTTCATCTTTTTTACAGTTCATCATTTCCCACCCCTGATATCATAACTAAAATATTTATTCACAGTGCTAAAACTATGATTTAAACAATATTTATTAATTGATGAACTGGCTTGAAAAACAAGTAATAGGATTTGATCAATTTCTCTCCATGAGATGACATTACATACAATGCTATTTTCACAAACAATAACCATAATAGATGTCCTGTTGACCACATTTTTTTTTTACTAGTGCAGATATTTTGACATTCCAGGTAGAGATCAATGGAGGGGTGGGGGGTGGGGGGACGAGGTGTACGCATACACACAAATTTCAATGTTTATCAGATGAATACAGTTCATTTATTGGTTTGTAGTGTGAATGTGTAATTGGTCAGCTTGGTATTTGTGTGGAAGATTACCATACATATTGGTATACTTCTAAATACTGTAGGCGGCCTTGTTACATGTTGCATCCCCATTCCCTAAATACTGGAGGTGCTCTTTTTAAAACATTGCACATCCATCTCTTGAAAAATCCCACATTCACCCTTACATTCATACTGGAAATTAACATAAAAATGCTGTAGCTCAAAATGCATTTTAATAAATGTACCGGTATGTGAACAGAAAAGGAAGATACCATGGTATTAGTGTTAGTGATTTTATGTAACTGTGTTGTTGAAATAAAACCATGCTTTAAATTGCCTTGAATGTCTCAACCGAACAGTATTCATATAGGTAGTGTTTAGGTCTACCTAATTGTTCAACTGTCTCCTGGAACTATGTTTTATGATTTTATGTTTTTAATATGTGTGATAATAAAGCCATTTTTTTTCTTAATAACATTTACTGTTCTTTTTGGAATGTCACCCAACAAATCTGAAACAAAACTGAAGGTGGTTCATTGTTCATCAAAATGAAAGAAGGGATCCATTTTTTTGTGATTGACAGGCCAGTCAGAAATGTTTTCATTTTCAATAGAGGCTCTTTCAGTTTTATTTTTAAAAATATGAGTTGAAAATCCAGAATTAAATTACTTTTGGCCAAAAGAAGAAAGTACCACCAAATTAACTCCCTTGATTAATGATGTACTTCATACAATTTTTGCCCAACTGCAGCTGTGTAGTGACTAAATCAAGAATGACATCATGTATGAATAAAGTTTGGAATGTTTAGCACAGGTATTTCGTAAGACACTTTGCATCACTGACCTGAAATTAAAACTAGGAATACCATGTGTTACTCTTTATTGGAAATACAAAGTTCACGTAGGTCTATACCGTAAAATAAATATACTGTATTGCTCATACCGATAGGTTAACTGTTAAAAAGGTGTGTTGACCACAAGGTTCAAACTTAGTCACCCTTTAATGCCATCCAAATCAAAGGAAATTTTGTTGTACACTTACCGCCTATAAAATATATTTTTTTTTAATGCAAATGACAAAACCCTTAAAGTGATCAAAATCATATCTCCACACACAAGATCGAGTTGAAAGGGTTAGCAAAGTTGAGATTGTAACCATGAATCGGATCAGGTCATAGAGTTTAACATGTACATTCAGAGCAAGCTGTTGTTGTGCATGCCTGCCATGGGCATATGTGTTAACTTGTGCCTGCTTCTCCATCCAGGATAGGAAACGGTTTGGGGAGGGTAGGATAAAGGCCTGCCCGCACTAGTCCAGTACGAGAGATGGCAACCCGACCAGGGTCGGTAGTGTTCCACGAATCACCGTCGAGTGCTTCATCTATAGAACTGCCACTGCTAGTCATTTGAACATGATTACATAGCCATGTATGCATAGAGTTAAAATGTGATGGACTACCATATATCAAACAATAATTACATAGCCTCCCACCAACGTTTCCAATTGTTTAATTCTGGAAGAGGCTTTACACCAATGACAAATCACCAGTCCACTACAAAGAGGTCAGATGAGGTCATAGGTTTTAACGTGCACATTCAGAACAAGTTGTTGTAGCACACGCCTGTCATGGGCGCAGTTGTCGACTTTCGCCAGCTCCTCCATCCAGGACTGGTGCAAGGGGGTGGGGGGTGTACGTATTTTCTTCTTATACCAGTTGTGAAACATGAATCCACCAAGGTATGGGGGGTAAGCCTCAGGTTATACCACGGACAAAGCACCAGTCTACTGCATAATGAATGAATGAATGTTTAATGACAACCTAGCACGAAAATACATCAGCTATTGGGTGTCAAATTATGGTAAATGCCAATATAATGATTGCATAATGGATTATTGCTATAACCCATCACACTTCAGGCAAGTACTAGACAAAATATTAATGGACAAATCTAGCATACTTGATATTGTGTACCATTACACAAAACAAAGCACAAATACCAAGTTTAGTAATAATAAATGCATTTATTGAATACTGCAGTTTAGACAAACAAACCAATCCTGACACAAAAATTTTTTTAAAATGGTATCGAGTATAGTCATGAAGGTAACACGTGGAATGGAACATGGTGAAAGTCTGTGTTCCTCTTACAACTATCATGAATGTAAAGTATTTCTGGGTGAAACTTGTGGGAATGGAGATCGTGTGGAGAATTTACACTGTTTGGTAACAAAATCTTTCATTCCATGCATACTGAAGTTTTTATACCAAAATGTTTTTGTTGAATGCTCAAGAAACATTTTTTAAAAACAACAATATCAAAATGAATCCAGCTGTTAAATAATTACCATAGCCTGGCTGAATATGCAGAATCTAAGTGGGTTGTTTTTGTTAGTTTTTTTGTTGTTGTTTTTTAGAGAGTTTCCATTGTTTCCAAACCTTTTGGTACTTTTAAATATTGTTTCAATTCCACAATTTCTACATATTAAGCCATATTCAGGATGGAAGTAATAAAATAATCCACTTTAATTTTCTTTGAAATCTATACATGTATAAAAATTAGTGTTACGTAAATTTGAATATTACAAATTGTATAAATCACAGATTAATAAAGCTACTCAATCAAAACAACACAAATAAATATATATTAAATATCAACATAATTTTAAAATCAATAAAATAATACCTCTACTATTCAACAAACACAAAATACTAATTCACTATGAGCAAACTGCATATATATATATATATACTATATTAAATCAATATGAATATACAAGACAACTTATTGAGAAATTAAATCTGGATTTCATTTATATATATTATGCATATGATTATAGATATTTTGTCATAAAATGTAAGTGTTATTAAAAATTATATATTCCTCTTAAACAATTTTTGAGGAAATCATGTGCATGTGTAGGACTCTGTGCAGGGGGTGTCTGTACTGTGGGGAGCAAACCTTTTAGGGGAGCTCAGTTATACTACCCTTGAAAATATATTGAAAAAAAGAAAATTTGATTGGATCGGAAGGGGGTGGGGGAGGGGAGAGAGTTTGACCCATGAATAACATTTTACACCCTTCTCACCAGTTCCTCCCCTCAGGGAGTACTGTTATCTTAAGGTTTTGAGTTATACTAAGGTTTCGAAAGACCAATGAAAAAGGGCAAGTTAATTACTGCTTACAAAAAAAAGATTATTATTTATGTCTACTGTTTAAACAATGGAGTAAAAGAAACATGAATTGATAAAAATATATCCCAGAATTTAATCACTTGACGTCTGTACAGAAAAATGCATTAAAAAATAAACTTTTGGTTATTCCATTGAGATGTTGAATGCACAAATAAGTTAATGCTTATGAAATTTATATACAAAGTTAAACCTGCTATAAAGGACAAAGGCATCTTATATCTTTGTTATATAACAAAATACCAGACTACAAAAGACTTGAAGCCCTTTCAGAAAGTTTCTGAATATAAATAAATTCTGTATGTTGTGACTGTCATGGGTTTTTTCTATCCATTATATTATTTTTAATACGAAGTATTCAGAATTATTCACAAATGAAACAGAATGCTATTTTATTATCTGTTCCAATTCTGAATTAAAACATTTTCAATCAGACTGTTAATTTTTAATTTTAAAATTTTAAGATTGAAAATTAAAATGATAATTCCTAATCGATTCCCGATTTATAGGCAGGTTTGCTTGTACCTACTACTTCATTCACATATTCAAAGCAAGCAAAAACTTAGCACCTAAAGTTTTATCTTTTATCCTCAATAAGCAACTTGCTAAAAGCGATATCTAAAGTACACTGTAAAATTGTTTCATGGATCTAGCTTCCTAAACACACTGTACTCTTTTTCTTTTTTTTACCAACCTTGAAACTTTAAAAATATTTTAACTGCATTTACAAAATTATTGTTTTTAAAGGAATTTCCATTGCAAGATTATGCTTTTTTGCACATCTCATACAGGCTCACAGAATCCCGTAAGGATGCTTGGGTTCTTTGTTTTATTGTCAATGCACTTTAAACATTGGAACACCGAAATGAGGACATGTTTCAAAAGTCTATGGTCATGTCATGGCTCTGTTAAAATATTCCTTGAACAATTTTGAATGTATATTACTATAATTATAGTTCTACACTCTCGTATCTCAGAATGAAGGTGAACACAAAATATAATTAACAAAAACAATGAACAATGATGGCAGTTATTATTAATCAATTATTGTTAATTGGTTGCGCTCTACTGGTGGTAGGGGTTATCTCCCATCTGTTACACATCCCATTTGTTACACACCTACATATTCCCAGTTCTTACACAGTCAGCTTAGGGACTAATTAAGTGAAACCCTATTAACCTTAGTGGAACACCCTAGTCCAATTCAACTGTTCAATTCAATTCAACTTTATTCCATCAAACCAATCACATTGGTACATAATACATGTATGCATTTGTAAATTGATATGCATACTGTAAATCGGGGAAAAACTAAAAAATTCAAGCGTATTGTTTTACTTCATAAACAGTTTTACTTCTAACAGGGGTCTTAATTGTTAGCAACTGAAACCGTGAGCAATATTATTCCAGTTTACAGTACATCAGCTACAAGCAGAGATTCTCTATAATCACATAGTAAATAGATAATTTGTAATAAATAAATGTGAATATGTGTTGTGTTCTTGTGTCTTAATTGTTAACAGAAGGTGAGTCCATTATTGCATACTAGGTAGAAGGTATAGGATTAGCAGTTCACTCAGTCAGGACCTATGTTGTTATAAGGTGTGTAAGAAACGGGATGTGTAACAAATGGGAGGATACCGTGGTGGGAATAGAAATAACTGTAACCACCTATCATCTATGATGACAAAAACAATACACTAGTAATTAATCCAAAATAATTTTAGGGTTTTTTCCACGATTTAGTGTACTCCCAGAGATCAACTTAACATGAGACAAACTCATAAAGCGTCATTACAACGTTTATCTTCCTCTGTAGCTGTTATACGAGTGACTGGACTGTCGGAATCGGAATCTGGAGAGAAATAACGGTGTTAGCGCCATAGCCAGAATAGCACAGCCAAGCCATGGGCGGTACCGGATCCACCCTAGAGCAATCACTGTCAAAGAGAGGCTGATTGACAGGGACAGGTTCATGACAGCCACGCCCATTCCAACCAACTCTCGTATAATGGGCAACCAGTCAACTGAAATGGAGAAAAAAAAGTATCATAATAATTTTAATTCATTGAGTTATGGATTTATGAACAGCAGTTCTGTATTCAAGACATAGTGTGGAAAAAATACTTTAAATGAAACAAATTGGTATTTATAAATGGCACTGAAATAACTACATGTATGTAAACAATACATTGTATTTTCAACATAGAGTTTACATTACTGAAATTATAGGATGTATAAGCCTGGTAGCACACAGGGCTAGCTATGCCTGTCACTGCATATTGCTTTGCAGGCGCGGCACAGTGTAAAAAATAGTGGTATGGCTCGATGTTGCCAGACTCTCCTTTCAAATTAACCTGTGAAGGACATTTTCACAGATACCACAAATATAACCACACATACGCACACACACACACTCTCTCACACACACAAAATGGTGGTACGGCCTACACACACACACACACAAAAAGGTGGTACGGCCATGCCATACCTTTTTGAAAACTGGTATGTCCATGGCTGTACTGGCCGTACTGTCTGCACTGACCCTGCTTTGTTAGACTCAATTTCATATATACTAGTTGTAATTTAATATTATCTAAGATTTACTGACTAGATGCAAATCTATGACTACTTTTTTCCTATAAAAAAGGCAGCATATCTCACTCATTTGAAATAGCATTTCTACCCCAGTCTTGAGTTTCTCATATTCAGGGATGTGAGAAGGGCTGGAACAAAAAAAGCTTACTGCGGCCGGGGTCCAGGGGTTGCTCAAGGGCCCCTGAAGGAAAATTGTTGTTTACAACCCCTGGAACTGCCAAAAATTGCATTCAATGCTAACAAATCTAAACTAGTTATAACTTATAATATAAGACACATCATAAACTTGAAACCGTGAAAACATGCAAATGAACCTTGTGTCGTCAACAGTATTGAACATCATGTTTTTGGGTTTTTTAGACGAAATGGAAAAGTGCATTTACGTGTTTCCGCGTAGCTCTCACATCCCTGCATATGACTAAGAAGAGAATACTGACCTAAAGTTGTGACAATACTGGTGAGACATCCAAACCCTACAAACATCATGAGCCAGCCAGCAAACCGAATGGCCCAGGTCAACATGGAGTTTTGAGCCTGCTCAAGACCAAATATTTCCTAAAAGATGAAACTCACTGTCAGAACACCAAAACTGTCCTTTAATTGGCATTATCCAAGCAGAATCAACAAAATTCCATAACAGCACAAAGTACAGAGCATAATAAAATATATAGAGATTATTATACGAGCTTGTGTCATACTGATTTTACAAAACGAGTGTCAGGATTCTTGTATTGCCCGAGCGAGAGCAAGGGTAATACATGAATCCTGATACGAGTTTCGTAAAATCAGTACGATTCACACGCAAGTGTAATAATTTCTTTATTATCCATATTATTATTGTTGTTTTCTTTATGAAAAACAAGACCCAACTCAAAATGTTTCAGCCACAACTAGAAGGTGACGACGAAATGATGTCATATTTCAAATGCACAGTCTGAGCTAGGACTGGAGAAGCAAAGTCATGTTATGACGTCGCTTCCCAAAGTTACGTTATTACACTTGTTATTACACGTTTGCTTCGTATGATTATTATTAACTCGGTTATGTTGAACCATATGGATAATAATACAAAATATAGTACATCAAAGCACCACTATTAAGTTACCACCTGTTCAATAAAAGACTACAGGCCATAATATTTGTCTACTGGCACCAGAACTGCTATCTACTTTGTGAAACAAAATTTCTAGTCCAAGAGGTTTTTTCCCTCTATGGCTCAAATAAAAATGTATCCATAGCCAACCACCAATCCACATTTTAATAAGCCTGACCTTGGGACTGAGGTTGCCGAAATGAAGAATCTCAAGGTTATTTCCTGCCTCAGTCCGATATTCAACCAGTTGTCTCCCATGTTGCTTGGCAATAATGCTGACCTAAAAACCAACATTTGCTACTATACACCTTTTTTTAGTGAGGGTATGAATCAAAATCATAAATAGGATATATCTAACATTTTTCTGTGGTGGGGTGACAGTTACATAAAATTTGTGAATATGTAGAGTGACTATGAAATTAAGATATAATAAAAATTCCTGGTAATAAAAACATTCTAATTAAGTTTTGATTTATTAAGCACTTACAGCAAAACTAAGTCAATCTAATATTGCTTTCTATCAAAGTGAATGTTGTACATTTGTTGTATAAAGCAATTTAAAATTTAGATGGAAAATGTTTATTGAATATGATGTTGGAAAAAACACCAGGATGCAGATAAAAGATCAACTGTTACCTGAGCAGGCGGTCCCAGCTCTGAGTCACCACTCAATCCAGCATACTCAAATGTGACTCTCAAGTCTCCCACCTGTGAACAACAAACAGATTAATTCCATATGCCATACAGCACAAAGAAACTTAATTCAAACATACTACTTTGAATGTTAATAACATAAGTTTAATTTTAGTATACACTGTCATATTACATATTGAAAAACTCACATAACCTAATGATAAGAGAATATTATATACAATACAGCACAAACAAAATTAATACATGCTACTTATTAATAACACAGTTTTATATCAAATATATTGCCATATTTCATAAACAATTGCAAAAGAACTATCACACAAGCTAATGACATAATTTGATATAAAACACAGAACAAGCAAATTTAAATTTAAACAAACTGTGTAAATAGATATTATTACCTACTGTAAGTGTGATTACTATGCAATTTTATGGACTTATGTATAACACACAAGCTAGTGTCATCATTTATTAATCAGAAATGAAAACACTGAAATATATCTGCAATTGTAGCTAATATTATTTCCATTTGAGGATGGAGGCAGAATGTGATTCTTCAAGTGGTGGGGGTGGGGGAGAAGGCACCAAGGTGTCTTGTATAAGAAGAAACTTTAAAGTTTGGATACTTTATAACATATTTTGGCTACTGTTAATTAAAAAAAATTATTCTGAAAAACAGTTAATGTCTGGAACTATCTGTCTACAGCCTTACCATTAAAGTTTATAAAGACGTGAATACATGTAATATACTGACATGTAACATAGACATTTTAAAACCTATATATTATATGCTGTGTTATACCATGACAGTTTATAAAGACGTGAATAACATACTGACATGTAAGATACACAATTTAAATGCTGTATACTATATGCTGTGTTATATAAAAATTGATTGTAATTTTTTTGTCAATTTATCAGTGTATATCAGTCACAAATACTATTTGAAAGCAAAGAAAGAAAGAAATGTTTTATTTAATGATGCACTCAACACATTTTATTTACAGTTATGTGGTGTCAGACATATGGTTAAGGACCACACAGATATTGAGAGAGGAAACCCGCTGTCACCACTTCATGGGCTACTCTTTTCGATTAGCAGCAAGGAATCTTTTATATGCATCATCCCACAGACAGAATAGTACATACTACAGCCTTTGATATACCAGTCGTATTGCACTGGCTGGGGATGAGAAATAGCCTAATGGGTCCACTGACTGGGATTGATCCTAGACTGACTGTGCATCAAGCGAATGCTTTACCACTGGGCTACGTCCCGCCCCCTCAAATAGTATTTGTAACTGTTATACAACTTACTTAGTTGAAAATACACATAAATCAGTTTCTAACATCCTTTCCAAAACCTATTTTACGTAATAAGTCCCATTAGATGTAATAACATAATTTTCTGAGGTTTATCAAAGGATAACATTCAGTATTTTTGTGACATCGTCCAATTAAAATAGAGTAAATCTTATAACAATGGGAAGTTTGTCATTACATAAATATATATATATCAATTCACAAGATGTCTGGAGTGGGTTAGTTTATTTTGAACCCACCTGGGGCTGTGTGGGGTTGACACTGTGGTAGAGAGCTCCGTTGAAAAACTTGGTGGTGGGGTCTCCCGGGGGAGGGCCCTGGTAAATTCAGAGGCTTGTAGTCCGTTATCTTCTCAACAAGACCTGCAAAACAGACATGACAGAATACAACACTGATGCATGGTATTACATGGAAACAGAGAATAACTAGTTAATGATGTTGGATAACTGCTTTATCCTGTGATGGTAAGAATGGGAAATTCCGCGAGGCTCTGCTGAGCAGAATTTCTCATTCAGCCTGAACAGTATAAATTAGATATTTGACGTCATTAACCAGTTATTATCTTTATCCTGCAGACCATAAAAATTATGGGGAAAAGCTATTATTTCTGTTATTTCAGCCACATTGTATGATGACCTAGAGGTCAAATGAGCAATTCTGTAATGTAGCTATGCTAGTAGCAGGATATGACTGCTTTATCCGTCATCATATTCTGTCAATAGAAACGGTAGTTGCAAGATAAACCCATATATTATGATTAAAAATGTACATAATATTATACGCTCTACATGTACCAATAAACGTAGCAACTTCTGCAAATATCTATTGCCAATCCAAGAAACACTGATCTCTTGGATTTGACTGCCATTGTCTCAACTATAAAGTAATCAGTTACCTGCTCCAGACATGTATCATATCACACATTATGTTATTACTCATCAAGTGTTAATTCCATATCATACTCACTGTTTGAAAGGAAAAAGTTCCCAACTCTAACCTCGTGAGCCACAAGGGTGAGTGACTGCACAGACATTGACCTAAAAGAATCATAATATGTAAATAAATTCTGCTGTAAATAGAATTAAGGCACAACAGCATTATCAGCAAATGCACTATAAATATATTCATTCTTAAAATGCAAAGTGCAGAGCAGACACTTCTCATAGTTAACATGATAACCAACAGATAGCTATCGAAAAATGAACAAACTCCCGTTACTACATCCAGACCAATGGGATGGCGTTACGTTGTAATGAATATAACAGAAATTTTATTATAAGTATTTGACGAACATTCTAATAAACAAACAAATAATTCATGTATATACAGATCAATTAATCAGTCTTGAAGGCCATACTGTCTGCAGAAAAATAAATTAAATGCAGATGTTGGATAGACACAGACTAGTATATGAACAAGACAATAATTTATACTATAGTAACTATAGGGATGATCTGCTAACAAAAGTCTGTCATTTCTTGTTGGATTGGGATAATGAAACTTCTCTATTATGATCAATTGATACACAAAATAATAAAACTTACTCAGGATTAACATGGCTGACAGAGTTGTCAAAGGACGAACTTCTTATTAGGTCTGAACTCCATTCTTGTGCTAAAATAAAAAAACAGTCTTAATGGACTTATTGTATTAACATGGTAAGAAAACATCTGGAAATGTCACGTTATTGTTAAACACTATACTATAACATTTTTAAATTGTGAGGAGCAGACATTTATTGTGGTACTAAAATATAAATATATCAGACATTTGTTTTGGCAGTTAAATTAAGTAAAACATAAGAAGAAACATAAATAGAAATCATTGTGAATATTTTTTTTATTATAAGAGTATGTTGTCTTTACTCATGAAATAATATAGAACTAGAAAGAGAAAATCTAGTGAATAGTTCCTTACAATAAGAGTATGTTGTCTCTACTCTCATGAAATAATAAAGAACTCAAAACAAAAAATATTGTGAATATTTTTTAATTATAACAGTATGTTGTTGTCTCTACTCTCATAGTTAAATGAAATAATAAAGAACTAGAAAGAGAAAATCTTGTGAATGTTTTCTTACAATAAGAGTATGTTGTCTCTACTCTCGTTTGTCCTCCTTCATTATATTCCCTGAAAAGAACAAAATATATGGGAGAAATGTTTTACATGACGTGTATTTCTATGGGTTTTTTTAATTTCCTAATACTTGTTTTAATATAAATGGAGGTGGACTCCACTGTGAACTACTATAAACATCAGTACAACAACAAAAACATACAGACACTGACATCTAAACAAAATAACTAAAATAACAGTATTATATAATTTTAATAACTGAAACAGTTAAAGTTTATTTTGTTTTACAACACCACTAGAGCACATTGATTTATTAATCATTGGCTATTGGATGTCAAACATTTTGTAATTTTGACATATAGTCTTAGACAGGAAACCCACTACATTTTCCTATTAGTAGCAAGGGATTTTTTATATGCACCATCCCAAAGACAGGATAGCACATACAACAGCCTTTGATACATCAGTCGTGGTGCACTAACTGGAATGAGAAATAGCTCAATGGGCCCACTGACGGGGATCGATCCAAAACCAACGGTGCATCAAACGAGTGCTTTACCACTGGGCTAAGTCCTGCCCCATAACTGAAAAAGTTCTATCAGCTGGAAATAGGAGTCAGGAATATGAGTCAGGAATATGCTTTGTACATTTTGTCTTCCCAGATTATTTCTTACAAATTTAATCTCGCCTATTTATATTTTACCAAGCTGTCTTACAAACATATTAATTTTTTTTTTTTTTCTCTAAAGTTGTATCTTTTCTTCTTCTTTGTAATTGCCCCAAAACCATTTAGTAAAGTCAGGCATCAAATGAACATATTTCTTACATTTATTACCGTACCATTTCGTCTTAAGAAAATAGTTTTTTTTTCGATTTTGGGGGGGATCCTACATGTCAACTCTTACGGATCACTTGTAAGACTTACAGATTTTTTAGCATTTGACAGTCTTACGGGTGTAGGACAAATTCCTTACGGGTAACACTCAGGTTTTTATTTTTTACATTATTATTATTTTTACATGACTCGTTATCATCTAAGTAAGCCATCCTTTGTGATCCTTTGTGATTTTCGTTGTACTTTTGTGAATCGGGAAACGGCCATTTTGTCATATTTATTTTGGACAAGAGGTGCCACCTAGCGGATATATGTGCACTAATCAAAATTGTAATTGTTAATAGTCTCGATTTTCATTTTCATGTTGCCTTGAATTTAAAATCATCAGTTCCCCGTCCTTTTGCAGCTCGCTTATGGATTTCTTATGGATTTTTGTCCACAGTCTTGCAGGTGTTGATCAGTAAAGGTTGGCATCTATGGGGGGGATTTTTGTTTTGGAGGGTGGGGAGTTATTGCTACGAATCTGATTAGTAATATCAAAGAACATAACATATTTCTAATGGTTAATTCTGACTCAACAAACATATGTTGCCATTAATTTTCACCAATGTATTTCTAACGGTCAATTCTGACTCACCAAACATATTTTGCCATTAATTCTCACCAATGTATTTCTTACCGTTTTGTCTCATGTTCAACCCACTGGTACATCTCTACTTTTCTCTTCAGCTTCACCGATGGTGTGGAAATCTTATATAAAGAATCTTCTAACATCTGTAAAAATAATATTATCTAATATTATTTAACTTGGCCTCTAAAAGTGATCTCGCAATAAAGCTACTAGGCAACAGCATTTTAAAAAAGGAAAACAAAAGAGACAACATAATTAATAGATTTAATGTTAAATTTCTACAATTTATACCAATATTATTACAGTAATCATATACATATTACTCTGCATAAAACAATTTCTGCTTTAAAAAAACTTGAAAAGTAACTGGAAAATAGTGTTATGATATACATGTAGGTTATAGAAACTGTTCAATGTTTTTATTATGTTATTTCGGAGTTCTGTGTCCTATGTATTATGATATTTCGGAGTTCTGTGTGCTATGTATTATATGTCGGAGTTCTGTGTGCTATGTATTATGTTATTTCGGAGTTCTGTGTCCTATGTATTATGATATTTCGGAGTTCTGTGTGCTATGTATTATGATATTTCAGAGTTCTGTGTCCTATGTATTATGTTATTTCGGAGTTCTGTGTCCTATGTCTCTGTCCATCACCAGTGTACATCAATAAGTGATCACACACATACAAATTTATTCACTCCTTAAAACTATTTTTGTGTTACCTTTAATTTATTCAGTCTTGATTTAACCTGAGATAATAATTTATGCCATCTGTTACCTTGTCAGTTCTGAGCAGTCCAGAGATGTGAACAAGCTTTCCATTGTTTTCATCAAAAGCCACTTCGTTTGCACCGAGTGGCAGGACAACTCTGAGACCCTCGTCAAGTGACTTGGCCGTTTGGACAGCACGACCCTGTTAACAAAACACCAAACATGTTGGTACTTTAGGAAAATGGGTCACTCCATTATGAAAGGATGAGTAACAGAAGTTAAAAATGAAACATCACACGCGTGTGTGTACAGGAATTGTAGCAAGGGGGTCTAGACTGTGGCAAGTTTAGTTTATGGGTTGGATGGGGGTAAAACATATTTCGTCAGAAAAGGTGCTTTTTTTAAAGATTCTTGAGCAGGGGTGGAAGGAGAGGGGGTCGACCCCCTGCACACATGTTTGAACATAAAATAAAAAGTAGCAACTGAAATCACAACACCGTCACATCAAATGAGTTGAAAGATCTGATTCTATTCACAGAGGCGAAAAACAATTTTGATTTATGAAGTCACAAATGACAATTAGGTAAAACTAATACTATAAAGCTTCATCCATTGGTAGCATGTTTATTCACTTGCTGTTCACTACTTGAATATCCGCAGTATGTATTTAGCTGCCTGCCTGCTAAAAACTACAAGGAAATTGATCTTCGCAAATAGAAAAAATACAGGAGCACTCATGTACCTAGCACTTTTAGCCATGAATAAATTTTCTCAAAAATTAAATGGGAACTCTTCAAGACTTTAAATGCAAAATTTTCTAAACTTTTATGAGGTAATCACAAAAGTTCAATAGAAAAGCCGCTAATACATGTATATGAATTTCTTCCTCTTTTTCCTTTTTTTTTTACCTGAAATCAGATTACAAAGTTTCATTATATTTGACTCTGGGAATAAAACTACAACATATTTTGGGACAAACTACATGTAAGGGGTCAGCATATCAGAGACATACTCCCTCAGAAAATGTACTGACTAAAAAGAAAATTTGCTTGAGCACGAACGGGTTTCGAATTTGAAACTCACTCCCTGAACGTGCACCTGTCACAGAGTTGGCTAATACTTAGTGAAATACAATACCTGTCAACCAACAAACCTCATTCCAGAAAACAAGACAGGATGCTCCAGTGAGGATAACAAGTCCAACTAAGATTCCTACTAAACTGTTTCCAATACGCTCAAAGAATGTCGGGTTGTGGCGGTACGACACACGTGTGTGAGAGTTACCTCCCATGTTGTGCATTCCCGGGTCACCTGGATACTGAAAATAGTACAAACTTTGGATTAGTTCCCGACTATAATGAACTAAATAATCATGTAACAGAACAATATATCAAAGTCACATACACATGCTTTATTAGTATTTATTTTAAAACAAAATTGTATACTGAAATATATCGGCATGACAGGATTATGATGCTGATTCTCTAAACAACTTATGTCTGAAAATGATATTGATGTCTAAAAATTACAACAATTGATTTTTTAAAAACCCAGACTGTATATTAGCAGGGTTGTTAAAGTTTGGTTTGTTTAACAACAACACTAGAGCACATTGATGAATTAATCATCGGCTATTGGATGTCAAACATTTGGTAATTTTGACTCGTAGTCATAAGAGGAAACCCGCTACATTTTTCCTAATGCAGCAAGGGATCTTTTATATGCACTTTCCCATAGACAGGAAAACACATACCACAACCTTTGTCCAGTTGTGGTGCACTGGTTGGAATGAGAAAAAACCAATAAGCTGAATGGATCCCCCAAGGTGGTTCGATCCTGCGACGCAAGCACCTCGAGCGAGCACCCAACCGACTTCGCTAAATTGCACCCCTAGCAGCATTGTAACCTATTACACTGATTCTCAAAGTGTGAGTAGAATTCTAACGGGTTAATCCACTCAAATGAAAGCGACTGTTAGTAAAACCATAGGACCAAATTTACAAAGCCCATTTTAGACTTACACATGTGTAACAACATACATTTACTATGCTTAAACACCTGCCTTTAAAACAGGCTTCATAACTTCGGCTTTTAATATTTTATATAATCAGTACATAATAAACAGGCTATTTTTGTCAAATACAGTTTTTGTCATTGATGCGTGCAATATATCATATTTTAACACATAACTATAAAAATCATATTTGACCCCCCCCCCCCCCAAAAAGAAAGAAATAAAAAGATTAAATAGCTATTTTCGTACCTTGACCATAGATTAAAAACAAAGAAGCCTTCTTGAACAGTCAATCAGAAGACTGCTTCAATGATAAAGTATATAGAGAACAGGTTGTAATGTTTTTCTCTCTTTTATAAATAGGAGAGCTTCGAGTGTAAATGAAATAAAAAAGAAATCACTGTTCTGGAACCACTTTAGTCTGGACATGTTGATGTCGACATTTACCTGTAGTCAATGATCCATATCCAATCTGTTTATCATCACTTACCTTTAACACACACGGATAAAAAAAAAAAAAAAGGTATATAACAAGTCTTGATTTGCAAATTAGAAAAGAATTCCACAAGTAAAAAGGTTCTCGGACACACACAGATGACGGGAATACTTTCTTGCCGAGTGTGGTTGCCACATGCCAGTATCTGGAGCACACCTCAACAGGTTACAATTTGGTGAGAAATTTACCATCTGACAAGTATCCTGAATTCACACTTGATATTGTTATCTTTTTGTGTATATGTATTAAAAGAAAGAATGAATGAGTGAATGAATGAATGAATGAATGAGAGAATGTGTCAGTGAGTTAGTGAGTGAATGAGTGAGTGAAAGTTTGTTTTCTTTAATGACACTACTAGAGCACATTGATGTATTTATCATCAGCTGTTGGATGTCAAATATTTGGTATTTCTAACAGTCTTTGAGAGGAAACCTGCTGCATTTTTCAGTTAGTAGCACGGAATCTCTTATATGCATGGACCACTGATAGGATAGTACATACCATGCCTTTGATATACCAGTTGTGACGCTGGCTTGAATGAAAAATAGCCACATGGGCCCACAAACAGCGACTGTTCCTAGACTGACCACACATCAGGCGAGTGCTTTACCACTGGGCTACATTTCACCCCATGAATGAATGAATGAATGAACGAACGAACGAACGAACGAACGAACGAACGAACGAACGAACGAACGAACGAACGAACGAACGAACGAACGAACGAACGAACGAACGAACGAACGAACGAATGTATGAATGGAGGAATTGATGACCAAATCAATATATAGAAATTCAAGTTAAATTAAAACAGTGTAAAGGGTTGAGCAAAAATATAAATATTAGGGTCTCACTACACAGATGACTTCCGGGTGAGAATCCATTCATCACGGTCCATTACAGTTCCTAATTGTGACACAAGTTATGGTTCACATATTCACTTCTAGGAAATGGTGAATAATTAAAACAATATGTATGTTTAATGGTAAGCCTTCTGGCTGTATTTTGCCCATGTTATTTTGTAATATTGTGCATTGACCTTTTGGGACATGGGTGTATAGTGCAAGAGACAGCCGGAGTGAATCGGTTAATGAACCACCTGTTCGGACCGATACGACAGCCAGATGCAGTCATATAGCCAAAAATTGAGAGGGAAATGTTCTCACTTTGGAGTGAAAATAAATGCTTATATAATGTATGTTCCCAATGGTATATGTTGTTAGTAACAACAAGAACCCGTTCTATTGGCAATCTTCATTTGCAGTTGGGCAATTTAACATGGATTTCAATGGCAGATGACATCTGTGTAGTGAGACCTTAGGGGCCTACAGGTAAGTATTTAAATTAAATTTTAAAATAAATTAAGTGTCTCTCAAATATTTAAACACAAGATCAAAGTGGAATCACTATGTATTAACAAGACTGTCCATGTATATCGTTTGAGTAAATAATGAATCTAAATTTGAATTCACAGCCTTTGTCTGTGTCTGACTAACAGTTATTAAAATGACAAAAAGTATGTATTGTTTTTCATTATCATCCTAATACTTTTTAAACTAACTTAATTAAAAATTTATTTTATTTCCTAATATACATTTTTTTATTCATACAAAATTACTGAGAATAAAAAAATTCAGTTTGGGCTACAATAAACAGGATAGCTAATAATCTAGATTCAAGACTCTTAATAACATCTTGATACTTTTAACATCATGAAATAGCTTATACATTGAATGCATCTGATGTCATTGTATGTAAAAATATTGGCAATATAGTAAGGAAATGTATTAAACATGTAATTTTTGTGGTTAAAAAAATACTTTTAATTATCAATTGAAAATAAGTTAGTATAGCAGCAAACTTGGGTTAGTCTCTTTAAAGTTGCGACAATAACAAGGTATAATTTCAATGCTAGTATGTCTGGAGCACCAAAAGCACAGCCCCCTCCTTAACTTTGAAGTTGAGTTGACCAGAATAGCAATTGGTTTCCCAGTTGCTGGCATCTATTGATGTTTTCATGCAGGGCTTCTAGAAATTTTTTTAAATCCACTAGCCATGGTATCAGTGATTTTAAAAATTTACTAGCCACAATTAAAAATTCATTAGCCCTACTTTACTTAGTTAATACAATTTTACTAAATAATATTAAAAAATCAGATATAGCTTTAAAACACTTAACATTGGCGGGTGGGGGGGGGTGGAGTCAGGTTATTCATATTTACAAAATAAGACTTAACTGCAACATTTGATTTTTTTTTTTTCACTAACCATCGGGCATGGCAATAGTAGTTATTTACTAGCCCAACACTGAATATGGGGCTACCATAATCTAGAAGCCCTGCTTCATTTATGTGAAGCTTGGAAATTTTATACAATTTTTAAAATGACAATACAGTCTAAGTGTTCACTGTCTAAGGCATGGTCAACTTTTTCACAATTTTGTTAACATTAATTACTGTTATCTGCCCCAGACTTCATCACTGTTGCTCCCAATAACTCCCCCCCCCCCCCCCCCCCCCACCGATAACAGTTCAAGGGAAGTAATTTTTAGTTCCCTTAGCATGTGAATTTATGTTACCAACATGATGATATCTTAAACAGCTCCCATACTCCAAGTCAAGGAAGAAAAATTGAATGCATGCTTGAGTTAAGTCTCACCGAAATTTCAGTATTTTGAGATTTGCTCGGTATGGTAAATTGGTATTGACCAGCTCGTGTAACCAGATTTGTAATCAGCATAGATTTACATTAGTCCTATGACAAATACTGACAAAGGAAGGAAGGAAATGGTTTATTTAACGATGCACTCAGCACATTTTATTTAAAGTTATATGGCATCAGACATATGGTTAAGAACCACATAGATATTGAGAGATGAAACCCACTTTATGGGTTACTCTTTTCGATTGGCAGCAAGGGATCTTTTATATGCACCATCCCACAGATAGGATAGTACATACCACAGCCTTTGTTATACTAATTGTGGAGCACTGGCTGGAACGAGAAATAGCCCAATGGGCCCACCGACACGAATCCTAGATCAATGGTGTATCAGGCAAATGCTGTACCACTGAGCTACATCCCGCTCCTACTGACAAAACAACTAAAGAAATTATTTGTAGTACATCGACAATTGTGTTGTACGTAGAGAATGTCCAAGTCATGATTTTAGTTACTTACTCTGTCTCCCTCTCCCTCTCCCCCTCTCTCTCTCTCTCTCTCCCTCCCCCCCCCTCCCTCTCTCTCTCTCTCTCTCTCTCTCTCTCTCTCTCTCTCTCTCTCTCTCTCTCTCTCTCTCTCTCTCTCTCTTGTTTTTTTTGTGTGTTCAAAATCACTTTCATGTTCAAGATGTTAAATATCATGTCCAATAGCTTAACAGCTACACCACCGAAGCCACTGACACCAAAAAACATATTTAGCCAAATGTCAGGACCGTAGTACATTCTGGACGTTCTTGCCTGTCATTAACACATACAGACCCTACTATAGGATTGTTTGAATGGTATATCTGGGTAATGGGTAATTTGTGAAACTTATTGCTACCTGTTGACTTAAAATATACCGTATCTAATATGGAGTAAAAATAATTTTTCGCTGGGGGTGGGATGGCATTGCCCTCATGCTTGAAACATTTATATCCCAGCCTTCATGAACAATGTGGGATTTGGAGGGAGGGGTTTGGGGGGAGGGGGGAGGGTTAATAATTCCAGTTCCATTTAACAGAAACAGAAAAGTGGAAGTGTTTTGGAAATTAAAAACACACAAATGCTATTGTAGTGTGCAATTTAAAAAATAATCGACTGTTTTCTAACTTGCACACAAAAATAGTTTTTAAAAAATTGTTATTTCCAAAACACTTGTTAAACAAATTGTTATTTACAAAAAAAAAAAAAAAAAAACATGTTTGTAACTTTGTAGGACGGACTACGGTACCTACAAACAATCATTTTAACACCTGTGTTTGATTCTAAAGTGAAGTTACAAGTCTTTGGTATTAAAACTATGCAAAGACAATGGGTGTCACGTAATATTTACCTGCTGCCTATACATTTTGGGTATTACTATTTCCTCCAATAAGTCACACCAATAAAAACTTGTACGTTGCAGCGAAATATTTCAACTTCCTGAAGTGATATCCCGTTTATAAATAGATAACTAGACCACAGGGCCTTTTTCGATTGGTTGATAAATATAGAACAGAAATTCCCTGACGTAATTTCAGGTACACACTGAACATTTACATATAACAGACATAATGTACGGTAATAAATAAATTCGCTTTGATTGGCTTCGGCGGTGTAGTGGTTATGCCATTATACATGAGGCTTGTAGGTACTGGGTTCGCATCCCGGTACCGGCTCCCACAGAGAGAGTTTAACGACTCGGTGGGTAGGTGTAAGGCCACTATATCAAGTCACAATGTCTTCTCACTCACAAACAACTAATCACTAACACCTTGTCTTGTATGGACAGCCCAGATAGCCGAGTGTGTGTCCAGGACAGTGTAGCCTACTTGAACCTTAATTGGATATAAGCAAAAAAATAAGTATAAACAACAACAAAATAAATAATTAAAAAGACCTGTAAAGAACCGATGAGCAGGGGCTATATACTCTTTAACTCTCCATCTTAATCAGGTTTCCTATTATCAGCATTTTGTTTCCCATTCCAACTAGTGTTCAATTATATTACTTAAATTATTGGCACAACACAAAGGGAATGGTTCTATTTTGAAGGATATGTGCCATCTTGCTTGCAGAATTTGCATATAAATGATCACATGTGTGCACTTTCATTTACACATGTGTCCCATTCCTGGATTTTACTTCTTGATCTGGGAAGTGGGGTCGAGCTCTGTCACTTGGACCGCACTCATCTAAGGTGTTTTGGTCATAGGATCGAACCTCCTTAGTGGACCCATTTTGATTGTGTTTTAGTCATAGGATCGAACCTCCTTAGTGGACCCATCTTGATTGTGTTTTACCCCAACCAATGACCCGTGACTAGTAGGCCTATATCAAATGTAGTGTTGTTCTGTATGTGGGAAAGTGCTTGAAGAGATCCCTTGCTGTAGCACATTTCCTTCAAGATTATAAAAATGTCAAACATCCACCACCACCAATGCCGGTTTAAGCCTATTATTAAGAAGGTAGGAATGTTTATTTAACGACGCACTCAACACATTTTATGTAGTTATATGGTGTCGGACATATGGTTACGGTCCACACAGATATTGAGAGAGGAAACATCCTCTTGCCACTTTATGGGCTACTCTTTCCGATTAGCAGTAAGGGATCTTTTATATGCACCATCCCACAGACAGGATAGTATATACCACAGCCTTTGTTACACCAGTTGTGGAGCACTGGCTGGAATGAGAAATAACCAATGGGCCCCGACAGGGATTGATCCTAGATCAATCGTGCATCAGACGAGCACTGTACCACTAGGTAACATCCCACCCCAGATAATGAGAGAAACTTGCTGCCGTCACTCACTGGGCAACTTTCTTCAAAGAGGATACTTACATATCACTGCATTTGTTGCACCAGTTGTGGAACACTGGCTGGAACAAAAAATAGCCCAATGGGCACAGCGATGGGGATCAATCATAGACCGACTGGGCTACTACTAGACTATGTCCCACCCCACCTATGATTAAGAAAACAGTATGTTCTAGTGGTCTATTTAAACAAGAAACAAACTTTAAACTCTTTGCTCTGCTTCTCTGTAATGCAAAATTCCTAAACATTTCTGGCAGACCTCAGTGAAGAACACTAAACTCAAAACAGAAATGAAGAAATATTAAATAGTTTTATTTTTCATGTTTGTATTTACAAAACATATTTGCATAAATAAAGAAATATTGGGTGAATTGATTTTAAAGATTTTATTTGCACAATCATCATAACTGACCATTTGCTGCAGTGCAGTATTTAACACAATCAATAAAGCCTACTGCATAATAACTCAATGCAAAGGTTATGACAGTTGATGGACATTTCCTTTACAAATATCACAGAAATATTGTATTCCAGTTATGGAACTTGTGACAAGTTCAAAAGTTGAAAATACCTTTGGAAAAGTTATGACCTTCAACACTATGTCTGAATATTGGCACACTACAAAGGGGAGGGGACTATTTTGAAGGAATCTGTCATGAATGTTTTTTAATTACTCCAATTTCTAGAAAAATACTATATGTAGAATAAAATAGCAATCGTTAGAGAAACCAATCACATATATGGTAGACAGCATTTAACCCACCTCAAGCAATAACATCATCCCTCCTCTCCCCAAATAATACAATTGTACTAATATTATAAAGACCGCCCTAAACACAAAATTTAAATCAGTCTGTGTTGTGCAAATTGAAAAAATTCCTTAATCATAAGAGGGCTTTCATCATCTTCACCCAACCCCACACCACGCCTGTCTGGTACACCTGCTTCTGTTTAATTCTTTAATCATGAGAGGGCTTTCATCATCTTTTTCACCCAACCCCACCCCACGCCTGTCTGGTACACCTGCTTCTGTTTAATTCCTTAATCATGAGAGGGCTTTCATCATCTTCACCCAACCCCACACCACAGCTGTCTGGTACACCCGTTTATGTTTAATTCATTTAAAGCCAATTTCCAGGGAGTGTGTTTTATCAACTGAGAAATGAAGTAACAGGTACATACTTATTATGATCCCTTACGACACGTATATGCACGTTCTTCCCATACTATAAGCTCAGGCCCCATGATTATAAAACTATTAGAGTCTAGACTCAAGACTTTATAGGGTTTGTGACTTCACCATCATGGCAATGACATACAAATTGTATGTGTGTGATATCATTATAGATATGAGTTGACGCTGAAGTTTTATAATCACAGGCCCTGGAATATCCTAACAACTAATCCAAATGAAGATAGGATAGTCCAGGTGTGATGAATCATATTGTAAGAGGCCAAGCTCAGAAGCCTATTTCACAAAACATCGTAAGTTTACGTCTGTGACTAGCAGTTATACCGGGCATACATTTACATCTGTTTGGCATCTATTTCACACAGAAAATTACATCATTACAGAAGATGAAGCATTTTAAGGACAAAAGAAAATGAAATATTTGTACTTTTAACTATATTTGTTTTAACTATAATAGTAATAAAAACTGTGGTTTAGTCGTAGATTTAGGTTTACATGTAAAACTAGGCCTACAATGTTTTATGAAATTGGGCCCAGTATAGCAAAAAGTAACTTTAATGATCTGAAATCCATAATAATCAGGTTAACTTGTCTCATCAAACAGTACTGGGGTGGTTTCCTTGCCAATGGTTTTATCATATACATACCACAATTACTTCATGATTTTTGGGTATCTGTGGTACTAAACAGTATTAATCATGGAATTACAGTACTTTGTGTATGGATCTTCCAATACTATAGGGAACTTTAGATATTGTAGATTCTGAAGAAGTAACTGAAAAAACAAACATTTAATGAATTTTAAACTTTCTTTCATTATTTCTGTAACTATATATACAAAGTTCATCTTTTATTTTGTGATGTTATTTAGCTTTGAAATTTTTAGAATTTGACTAATCATTACCAAAACAAATTTGAATAAAGCTTTGCCTTTTAATTAAAAAAAGATTTTTTCAAAGTTTATAAATAAATTAATACTTTTCCCACATTTTCTCCACAGGTGAGGTTTTCCATTTATATCTAGACCTAGAGAAGCTGGGGGGGGGGGAAGAGTTCTGAGGCAATGCAAACTTTATGGATATATTAATACTTTTCAGCTATAACATATTTGGGGGGGGGGGGGGGGTAAATAAGATGTAGAGCTGGGTGAGGGGTTGTACAAATACTAGTTCTGATTGTTTTCATGATTTCATGATGATTTCATGAAACTATCAAGTCTTGCATGAAGAATTCATTAGGTCAATTATAGCACTCAGAATGTATGTCCAATCATTTTATTTTAAACATAGTGCTTAAGGGTGGTTTTGCAAACAGATCAAAAAGCAATGCCATTTTAAAATGAGCTATCACTATTCTGAAATGTTAGTATGTTATGTTTCTGGGCCAGAGTTTTCAAACTGAAAGTTAAAACAGATTACTCGTATAAAAGGACATCTGAAATATTTGTCATACAATATGCCATTTTCAAAAATTTTGGAGGTAGTTATTGACATATTAGTACATCAAAATATTGCAGGGGCTTTTTGTTTTGTTTTGTTTTGTTTAATTTATTCATTTTTTTTTTTTATTATATTTTTTTTTTTTTTTTTTTTTTTTGTAAATATACTTCAAATATTTAGCTGTAACTTTAACCAATGTGAAATAAGATAATCTTAGAAATTCAAATTGAAATCTGGCCTGTTTTAATTAAACTTTGAATTCATAGCTCAAATGTACTGCATTAATTTACACTAACAGGGATTTATCCAGGATTTGTGGCCAGGATCCCACGACTGATGGGATTGGGAAAATTAACATGAGTTATAATCATACTTTGGATATGTTTTCAGGCCACTGAATGATGCAGTACACAATTGTTAAATTAATTTATTAGAACATACATAATTAAATATATATATATACTGGGAATTTTTAGTATAAAAATTGGTAATTTTCAGAGATTGGGAAAATTAGCGCAAGTAAATCATACTTCGGATAGTTTTTCATGCCACTGAATGATGCAGTACACCAGTTAAATTAATTTATTAGAACAGATATACAATGTAATTAAATATATATACTGGGAATTTTTGGTATAGAAATTGGGAATTTTTTAGGGCCACTTACTGTTTGGAAGGAGTCTATGTTCAGACCCACAGAACACCTCGATAAATCCCTGACTACCAGTAATGTATGCATTTTGTATGGCATTAAATTCAAAGTCACAAGTTCCATAAGCAATAAGCTCCGATTAGTAATATAATCAGGTGCAGGATTGCTCACAACTATAAACAAATTTGCCTTCTACAATAACATTTGTAGTAACATTTTTCTCCAATAATCATCAACACATTTGATTTTGTCATAAATCAGAAAAAGTACATTTTGAAAATTCCTTAAACTCATGATCTTATAACAAGGAACGAAAATCGCTGGCATACATTTTACATTCACTAACACTGTACATGTGATTGTTATATACCATTAATGCCCATGTTTGAAAAAAACTAAAAAATACACAAGTCCTGAGAATTGAAAAAACCCCAAACTGAAACATATCTTCTACATAAAAAGAAAAGACATCACAACAGAACAAAAATAAAATAAAACAAAACAAAACAAAACAAATTTGTTTATAAATAAATTTCGTGAGTTAAATTTTTTTTTTAAAGATACACTCCTTGCTCTGTGCGAAAGGTTTTACTAAAATAATTAAATCATTAAAATTTCTTTGCCCACTCAAAATTTTTAATCAAAATTCTTGTCAGTACCATTATGCATGATATAAAGAAAAAAAAACTAATCTCAAGTTATGAAGAATTACATTGCAACAATATATTTATAAATTTAACAGGTAAATTGCAAGTTATATTTGATAATATTTTTCTGTAGATTAAAAAAACAAACCACGTTACCCATACCTTTAACATAATTGATTTAACACATATTTCTAGATCAAAATAAAGACTTTTTCTTTACACTACTATTATAAACATTATTAATAACATGATTCAGAGTGTATGTATATATATATATATATATATATATATAAAACAGTCACAGTGACATGGTTTTCAGCATTTTAATGTGGCATTAAATGATCTAAAATTCATTTTTCACAGATATGTAATTTTACAAAGACAACAAGAATTCTGTGGAATTAAACGTCTCACCTATCATAAACCTTTTCGGTCAAGTGATAAACCAAGTTTCATTGATGTATGGTTTATAGTTTGTGGTAAGCTGATCGAAATGTAAAACTTTAATGTAAATATCAACATCGTCGCCATCAGAAAATCAATAACTTTATCTCGCTTTTTAATTCGTAAAGGAAAGATAATAAGTTACAGATTGAAATTTATTGCAATTAGATTTAAATATGCAACTAAAAAATAGATTGAACTGAATAAAATGCAAAGGGTAACGAATTGCATAAAAATGTACATACAACCATTCTGTAGTCTGCGTGTATGTCACTTAGTAGCAATTTACTGACAGGTTCCTCCTTGCCATTTATAACAGAAAACTGGACCTATCCTTTTTAATTTTGACATACTTGACAATTAACATGAAAACTATTACACAATGTTATAGTAGCACTCAACTGAAACAAACATTTACAATTCACACAACTGTTACCAACAGCAACAAACGATGTTAACCCTGTCATTGCTAACAAACCAGTAATAAACTTTGCTTCATGTTAAGAATCAAGTGCCCATCACGGCCAATACATCAGTAGGTAGAAAAATTTTCATAGTTTTTTTCTTTTCATGAATACTTACTTATCCTGGCATCTTAGTAACACAGTGCATTCACCCCCCCCCCCCCCCCCCCCCCCCTCCCATCCTACAGACCGGTCCAAACTTCCCAACAGTTGATTGGTCAAAATCTTCCATTGTGTCAAGGGTTCACTCTTCCAATCACTATATTACCCAGAGGCCAGGATTAAGAAAAAAAGAGGAAATTATCCACTGGATTTTATTTCAACTGTCAATGCCCAAGATGAGCATGTAACTCCATAATGCCAAATATACTAATATATTAAATATTCATTTTAATTATCTGTGCATGTAATGAGCATTCGTATCCAATATCAGCACCAGTAATATTTCACATTATTTCATTACAATTTTATAGGTCTGTGTTGCAGATATTGAAAAATTAAAATTAAAGAAAAGTTGGGAGTATTTTCTCTTTTTATGAATACTTAACCCGACTGATCTGTGACCAATGTAAGAATATTACACTACATTAATGAACATTTGAATACCATTTCTCTTACAACTCATTGTTTAAAAATGTATCCAGCTAACTTTCACTCATTAGATATGTCTTAACATATAATATACAACTCATTGCAAGATAAATGGTATGTAATGGTCACTTATGGCAGTATTCTCTATGTAACAAACTAATAAATTGATGTTAATTAACACTGTTCGTATTCATTTTTAATTCATTTCGGAGCTTAATTCTACTCAAGGTTCATGCATGCTGTCCTGGTTACACATTTCAGCCATCTCTCCAATGAGCTCTTAAAACTCACTCTGTGTTGGAGATTGTACTACAATATGAATTTAGCACTACACATCTTAAGGCTGATTGTTAAACAGCTAAAAATGTTAGTCTGTTTTCTTTAATGAAACCACTACAGTACGTTGATGAACTTGATCTATTAATCATCAACTAGTGGATGTCAAACTTGATAATTCTGACATAAAATCTTAAGAAAAAATCTGCTTTATTTTTCCATTAGCAGCAAGGCATCTTTTACATGCATTTTCCCATATACAGAAAAGCACATCCAATAGCCTGGGATAAACTAGTTGTGATGCACTGGTTGGAACAGGAAAAAATGTATCGGAGAGAGATTCAATCCTTTGACTTAAGCAATCTTAACTACTAAAGTAGAATTTTCCATTGTAACAGCAAGGTTTTTTTTATAACATTCTACTGACCTAGTTTGATCAGTAATTTAATAAGTAAATATAACCCTTGTATCAAGTGTCATAACGTTTTCACTTTTTACCAACTCATTCACACATCACACAACAAACAATTAGGCAGACATGGGAAGCTCCCCAGTGCAGAATGCAAAGGATATTTGGCACACTAAGGCAAGTCTCAAAAGGAGTGGCCCTTATAACAATCAGCGGGCTGCTGTTAGTATGAACAGTTCACATCATTGTTACCCAAATTATGGTACTCTAAGTAACTGTGTAATCCAATTAAAGACAACACCAGCCCTGACTATTATAGCTTCATGACAAAACTAGTGTGTATGCAAGCCTATGTAAAACAGACTGCCTTGAATTTCCATCACAGTAGTCGAAGCGATTCGCTGTGGTATAAAAGATAGCAGTATGATAACTACTCCTTTCTATAGTAAGTTATGCCTGGAGATCTGGCCAAATGAGATTTTAATATCTGCATACGTCCATTGATTGCGATTTCCATCATACTAGCGGATGAACGACTCATTCTAGGATTCTCGCAAAGCATTATGGGAAAAGTTCAGTAGAAATGTCTATCAAGATCGATCACTCTGGGAAGTGCGGCATCTTCAAGCATCCCTTTGTCATGACTTGGCCTTCAGAAAAAATGTCTGTAAAATAAACAGAAGATAATTTTTACAAAATTACTGAACTGCATCAAAATATATGCAAATAAAACAAGTATTAAGTTTTAAAATTGGTCCGACCTTTATCCAGGTTGGAGCAAAAATCAATAAAATTGATGTTTCATTATAAAACAAGCTGTTCCTACATGTGAGGTTTGATGGTCCTGTCTGCATCTTTATGCAAGATATGGTCCGGACAAGAAAAAGTTAACAGACAAGACATAAGGACGTATGGACAAGGCCATACCATAATACGACCCATCATAGACAGGCCTATAAAAAGAAAAGAAAACCCCCACACTGGTGAGTGTAGGTCTAATAGGATCTCTAATATATGCATTACAAAATTATCTAGTGACGTTTCCTGTTCTATTGTTTATTCTAAACAGAGATGTTGATCTTTTTGTGGAAAGATCAGGGGTGGGAATTGGTGAACTGTAAAAAAGAGGAAATCTAGAGGGGTCCCGGAAATTCTTGAAATCCTAGGTTAAAATCTGTGCCATCTGACACTTTTTGGACAAAAGGATGATTAAAATGCAAGGAAACGCAATGTTCCATGAAAGGAAAACAGCTGATCCGAGGAGAATTCCTACCCCTGAAAGATAAAACACAGGGCTCGAATTTAAGAATGTCTCCCACAGCAATGTTTAAATGAATTGCAATGGGTGAAACAGCCCACCGACGACAATTTTGAGCCCGTCTATGGCAATGTTAAAAAAGTGACATTTGCAGCAAATAAAACAAGACTGTGAGGCTATTTTGCTGTATGAAGACATATTTCAAATGTTCAAATGTTAAATACTGGCAGATAATGTACACCAGATGTATATATTTTGACACTGTTGAGCAGCTTTACCGACGACACTTTTGTGCTATTGGTGATGCTCTCTACCTACTGCAATTTATATCTCAACGACGGCAATTGCCGTCGGTGCCGTAGTTAAGTTCAAGCAAGCCCTGAAAACATATATGTTGCCTCCTTGACGTTCAATAACGGTAACACAAAAACAAAAAGTGAAGTTAAACAGGTCATTTCATTATGTTACACCACCATGGGTGATTTAATGTGACAGTTCTCCACGACATTGCCGACTGCCGTGGTCAATTGCAGGGCTTGTGTAAGTCTGATTAACTGTTAAACATGCTGCGTACAGTACTCACTTTCATATAATTTCTAAAAGTCTTTTGATCCGTCTTCATGGCTTGGCAAAACTCCTGAAAGATACAAGATATACTATATCAACAATTTCCATGTTTAATTTTAACATGTCGAAGTGTAAATCTCGCAACAATTGATTTTAAATTACGTAAACTCACAGACTAAAAGAAATATTTTAGTAATAAAAACTTGACATAAGCACATCCAGCATAAAACAATTATTAAGAAAGTATGAATGTTAAAGTTAATTTGGTAATTAAAAGTAATGATTTTGCTTGATAATAATAGTACATTTTAAAAATATATTTAGCATATCATATTTTAAAATTTATAATATTAATGACAAAGAAAACTTACCTGTGTGAGTTGTGGGGGTAAGTTGAGTGTTGGTAAATATTCACCCTGAAGATAGGCAATCACTTCTTCACCCTTGAATAAACAAATATTGAAAACTAAAGTAATATTTTTCAAACACATTATAGAGCTCTAAGAGTGCTGGTCTTTATACAGGACTTCTAGATTATGGTAGCCCCACTGCCATGGCTAGTGATGTTCAATGTTGGGCTAGTAAATAACTAATATTACCATGCCCGACAGGACTTCTAGATTATGGTAGCCCCACTGCCATGGCTAGTGATATTCAGTGTTGGGCTAGTAAATAACTACTATTGTGATGCCCGACAGGACTTCTAGATTATGGTAGCCCCACTGCCATGGCTAGTGATATTCAGTGTTGGGCTAGTAAATAACTACTATTGTGATGCCCGACAGGACTTCTAGATTATGGTAGCCCCACTGCCATGGCTAGTGATATTCAGTGTTGGGCTAGTAAATAACTACTATTGTGATGCCCGACAGGACTTCTAGATTATGGTAGCCCCACTGCCATGGCTAGTGATATTCAGTGTTGGGCTAGTAAATAACTACTATTGTGATGCCCGACAGGACTTCTAGATTATGGTAGCCCCACTGCCATGGCTAGTGATATTCAGTGTTGGGCTAGTAAATAACTACTATTGTGATGCCCGACAGGACTTCTAGATTATGGTAGCCCCACTGCCATGGCTAGTGATATTCAGTGTTGGGCTAGTAAATAACTACTATTGTGATGCCCGACAGGACTTCTAAATTATGGTAGCCCCACTGCCATGGCTAGTGATATTCAGTGTTGGGCTAGTAAATAACTACTATTGCCATGCCCGACAGGACTTCTAGATTATGGTAGCCCCACTGCCATGGCTAGTGATATTCAGTGTTGGGCTAGTAAATAACTACTATTGCCATGCCCGACAGGACTTCTAGATTATGGTAGCCCCACTGCCATGGCTAGTGATATTCAGTGTTGGGCTAGTAAATAACTACTATTGCCATGCCCGACAGGACTTCTAGATTATGGTAGCCCCACTGCCATGGCTAGTGATATTCAGTGTTGGGCTAGTAAATAACTACTATTGCCATGCCCGACAGGACTTCTAGATTATGGTAGCCCCACTGCCATGGCTAGTGATATTCAGTGTTGGGCTAGTAAATAACTACTATTGTGATGCCTGACAGGACTTCTAGATTATGGTAGCCCCACTGCCATGGCTAGTGATATTCAGTGTTGGGCTAGTAAATAACTACTATTGCCATGCCCGACAGGACTTCTAGATTATGGTAGCCCCACTGCCATGGCTAGTGATATTCAATGTTGGGCTAGTAAATAACTACTATTGCCATGCCCGACAGGACTTCTAGATTATGGTAGCCCCACTGCCATGGCTAGTATATTCAGTGTTGGGCTAGTAAATAACTACTATTGTGATGCCCGACAGGATTTCTAGATTATGGTAGCCCCACTGCCATGGCTAGTGATATTCAGTGTTGGGCTAGTAAATAACTAATATTACCATGCCCAACGGCTAGTAAAAACAAAAGTTGTCAAATGCTGCATTTTAGTCTTATTTTTTCAATATGAATATCCTGTAACCCACTCCCACCCACACAAACCCCCAATCTTAGTGTGTTTTAGCTCCATTTCCCTCTTTAGGTGACATATCCGATTATTACTATTAATTAGTAAAAGTTTATTTACTTAAAGTAAAGTAGGGCTAGTGGATTTTTAATTGTGTCTAGAAAATTTCTTAAATTACTGATTCCATGGCTAGTGAATTTTATAAAAATTCTAGAAGCCTTGCTTTATAATATTTTTAATTCTGGTAACATAAATATCAATATCACCGACAGGGTTTGAGCCAACGGGATTCAACAGCATTACTAATAATTTTATTAGTCAGTTAACATGTTCCTGCTTTTATTTTTTAATTGGTATGGAAGTTAACACAAACATTTCTGCATCAACTGCATGCTTTATCCAAATTTTGTTTGCAGATAGAATTAAAGAGTTAATAAAATTTTACCTGCAATAACTATAGTTACTAAATAAACTAATACATATAGGTCTGTTATATACATACATACCCATGTAATACAATGTACTAAAACATACATAGCCATATTATATACTTACTCTTTTGTCAAGAATAGTTTTTAAGCACATAGCACTTTCACCTAAAACCTGAAATAAAAAGCAAACTAAAATTAAGAATCTTCAAACAGTTATGGAATTTTTTATATTTTTTTTGGGTTTGTTTTTTAGAAAAGAACAAATAAGTACCACATATTAATAGAAAAATAGGTAAATAATAATAATAAATTATGGACGGGACGTAGCCCAGTGGTAAAGTGCTTGCTTGATGTGCAGTCAGTTTAGGATCGATCCCTGTCGGTGGACCCATTGGGCTATTTCTCGTTCCAGCCAGTGCACCATGACTGGTATATCAAAGGCCATGGTATGTGCTATCCTGTCTGTGGGATGGTGCATATAAAAGATCCCTTACTGCATTAAGAAAAATGTAGCAGGTTTTCTCTGATGACTACATGTCAGAATTACCAAATGTTTGACATACAATAGCCGATGATTAATTAATCAATGTGCTCCAGTGGTGTCATTAAACAAAACAAACTTCTTCTTATATCCAGTAGGGAGAACTAATGTAAATAAGATAATGAGGAAGATCAATTCTCTAACCTATCACAGATACTCCACCATATTATTATGCATGTTTTATTTTCAACTCAAACTCACCAGAGTTGTCTGTGCATCCGACAGGTCAAACGTGGGTTTGAGAGGAGCCAGAAAGCATGCTGGAATGACGTTCTTATACATGAAATCCAGAAATCCCATGATGTTGTTTGTGCCTCCTAATTAAAGAAACAGAACAATGTCTGACTTCATGAAAAATAACTTTGCCATGAGATTATTGAAGCAGGTTCTTGTCAGTTACAAAACAATTCAGAAGAAATGCCAAGAGTATATTAGTTTTTTCATTTTAAATACCCTCAGGTAATAATCCATATGAAGGTTTCATAAAATCGTCAGCCTCTTAGCATAACTCATATTTAGAGCTTTTGAGATCAGTGGGGGAAAAAACTAAAATGTATACAAACAGAAATAAATTCTTTAAAAATTAATTGAACAAAAACAAGAACAAAAACATGTGTTCTTGCTCAATTTTTTGTTTTAATTAATTTTTGTTTGTATACATATATACTGAAATAATAGATCACACCAACATTAACAAGAGAGGGTGACTCCCAACAAAAACCCTCATCATGTATGTGAAAACAAGAAGTTAACCATGTTACCAACATTAAATCTCACATTAGCGACATTCAGTCTCACATTAGTGACATTCAGTCCCACATTAGCGACATTCAGTCTCACATTAGTGACATTCAGTGCCACATTTATATCTTTGTACTTTATACCAACATTACGATGCCAATAGTGACTGAAATTTGCTCTACAATACCAAGTGTTCCCTTACAGGGTTCACAGCCTTAAAGACCAAACAAATTCAAAGACTTTTACCTACCATTTTCAAAGACTTTCAAAGACTTTTACACAGCGGTCAAAGACAATAGAATGCGATAAAAATACCAAATCAGTTCGATTACATTGCTGTCCATGGCAACAAATTGTTGGGGGGTTTTCAGGTTAAACCTTGTAACTACAAAATATCAAGTGCATGCAGCTGTAAAAGATATCATCATTGCTTTGGCTATGATTTGTGAGAATTTAAAGACTTTTTAAGACTTTTATTACAAATGAAAGACTTTCAAAGACCTAAAAAGATTTTTTTCAAATTCAAAGACATTCAAGGAATTTAAAGACCACTACGAACCCTGCCTTATTTCTTTCTCTCAGTATACATCAGAAATGCAACTTGACAAGCTCTGACTTACCCCAGATGTCAATCATTTTCCTCAGAATGCTGAAGCATGTTTTTTGACTAGTGGGGTCTGGACACTCAACAGCCCCTTGTACAACAGACATCAAAACCTCGTTCAAATTCTGAACATCTGAAAATAAAATGTCAATGCTTAATATATTGCATACCTTTGTACTATGAATTTCTGTACTGCAAAGTAATGGTCCTAATTTACTCCTTGTTAAATTTAATTATGTAATTTACTAATATTTTTCAGAAAAGTGAGACTGATCAACTTTAAAATTCCAAAACCTGTCAAAATAAGAATTTCAAAATTTCAAAATTTAATAGAAAAAGCAACGTAGCCTTATCTTTGGTTTGGAGAATATTATTAAATTAATCTAGTAAGATAACTGGATAAACTCTGCATACCCTGAACTTTCAAAACATCTATGGCATCATTGCTAATGATAGTCGACAGAAATTGGTAATATCCTCGCTGTAGTAGCTTTTTCTCTGTGGCAGCCACTTGGTCACGTTCGTCAGATGGTATTGCTAATGTCTGGAATATTGTACTCACAAACGGCATGAAAATCTCACTTAAAAATGGGGTTATTGCACTCTGAAACAAATAGAAAAATAAACTCCATGTAAAATTAGCCACATTAAATAGAAAAATAATTTACTAAGATCAGAGACAACCAAAAAACCCAACCATACACTAGTACACATGTATTGAAAGAACAGTCATATACACCACCACAAAATTAACTTTAACTGGCAGACACTATACCAATAATAATTCTATATAATAAAAGAAATCTATTGTTTTTCGTGCTTTGCTGGCCAGCTACAGATGATTTATTGCAACACATGTTCATATTTTACCTTCAATTTGATACTACTTTACCTTTTAACTTCAAAATACTTTAATGTGAACTTGATAGTACTTTACTTTGCATTTGATATTATTTTCCCTTGAACTTGATAGTACTTAACCTTGAACTTGATAGTACTTAACCTTGAACTTGATAGTACTTTACCTGGAACTTGTCAATAACTTACCCAGTGCTCATGGTTTGAAAATCGATGTTGAGCAAGAAACTGCTCTCCTGAAATTATGTAGGAGAGCAAATGTTCCCAGTGTATCAATTCACAGTAATTTTTAGTAAATATATTAATGATATAGGCATGTGACGAGGCGAGTGGTTTTTGGCCCAAGTGGAAATACTTTTGCGCGAGTACACGCGAGCAGGAGCAATTGCTCGCATCAAACCATATCGACTTGTTAACCTAGAATAATTTACCTTGAACATAACAGTACTTTGAACTTCATTGTGAGCTGGTTGAGAAGCAGTATGAAGTATGAACTCGACAGTACTTTACCTTGAACTTCATGGTGAGCTGGTTGAGGAGCAGTATGAAGTATGAACATGACAGTACTTTACCTTGAACTTCATGGTGAGCTGGTTGAGGAGCAGTATGAAGTATGAACTCGACAGTACTTTACCTTGAACTTCATGGTGAGCTGGTTGAGGAGCAGTATGAAGTATGAACTCGACAGTACTTTACCTTGAACTTCATGGTGAGCTGGTTGAGAAGTGGTATGAAGTATGAACTCGACAGTACTTCACCTTGAACTTCATGGTGAGCTGGTTGAGGAGCAGTATGAAGTATGAACTCGACAGTACTTCACCTTGAACTTCATGGTGAGCTGGTTGAGGAGCAGTATGAAGTATGAACATGACAGTACTTTACCTTGAACTTCATTGTGAGCTGGTTGAGGAGCAGTATGAAGTATGAACTCGACAGTACTTTACCTTGAACTTCATGGTGAGCTGGTTGAGAAGTGGTATGAAGTATGAACTTGACAGTACTTCACCTTGAACTTCATGGTGAGCTGGTTGAGGAGCAGTATGAAGTATGAACTCGACAGTACTTTACCTTGAACTTCATGGTGAGCTGGTTGAGGAGCGGTATGAAGTATGAACTCGACAGTACTTTACCTTGAACTTCATGGTGAGCTGGTTGAGGAGCAGTATGAAGTATGAACTCGACAGTACTTTACCTTGAACTTCATGGTGAGCTGGTTGAGGAGCGGTATGAAGTATGAACTCGACAGTACTTTACCTTGAACTTCATGGTGAGCTGGTTGAGAAGTGGTATGAAGTATGAACTCGACAGTACTTCACCTTGAACTTCATGGTGAGCTGGTTGAGGAGCAGTATGAAGTATGAACATGACAGTACTTTACCTTGAACTTCATTGTGAGCTGGTTGAGGAGCGGTATGAAGTATGAACTCGACAGTACTTTACCTTGAACTTCATGGTGAGCTGGTTGAGAAGTGGTATGAAGTATGAACTCGACAGTACTTCACCTTGAACTTCATGGTGAGCTGGTTGAGGAGCAGTATGAAGTATGAACTCGACAGTACTTTACCTTGAACTTCATGGTGAGCTGGTTGAGAAGTGGTATGAAGTATGAACTCGACAGTACTTCACCTTGAACTTCATGGTGAGCTGGTTGAGGAGCAGTATGAAGTATGAACTCGACAGTACTTTACCTTGAACTTCATGGTGAGCTGGTTGAGGAGCGGTATGAAGTATGAACCGGACAGTACTTTACCGTGAACTTCATGGTGAGCTGGTTGAGGAGCGGTATGAAGTATGAACCAGACAGTACTTTACCATGAACTTCATGGTGAGCTGGTTGAGGAGCAGTATGAAGTATGAACTCGACATTACTTTACCTTGAACTTCATGGAGAGCTGGTTGAGGAGCAGTATGAAGTATGAACCAGACAGTACTTTACCTTGAACTTCATGGTGAGCTGGTTGAGCAGCAGTATGAAGTATGAACTCGACATTACTTTACCTTGAACTTCATGGTGAGCTGGTTGAGGAACAGTATGAAGTATGAACCCGACAGTACTTTACCTTGAACTTCATGGTGAGCTGGTTGAGGAGCAGTATGAAGTATGAACCGGACAGTACTTTACCGTGAACTTCATGGTGAGCTGGTTGAGGAGCAGTATGAAGTATGATCCGGACAGTACTTTACCTTGAACTTCATGGTGAGCTGGTTGAGGAGCAGTATAAAGTATGAACTCAACATTACTTTACCTTGAACTTCATGGTGAGCTGGTTGAGGAGCAGTATGAAGTATGAACTCGACAGTACTTTACCTTGAACTTCATGGTGAGCTGGTTGAGAAGTGGTATGAAGTATGAACTTGACAGCACTTTACCTTGAACTTCATGGTGAGCTGGTTGACGAGAGCTATGAAGTATGAACTCGACAGTACTTTACCTTGAACTTCATGGTGAGCTGGTTGAGGAGCAGTATGAAGTATGAACTCGACAGTACTTTACCTTGAACTTCATAGTGAGCTGGTTGAGGAGCGGTATGAAGTATGAACCGGACAGTACTTTACCGTGAACTTCATGGTGAGCTGGTTGAGGAGCGGTATGAAGTATGAACTCGACAGTACTTTACCATGAACTTCATGGAGAGCTGGTTGAGGAGCAGTATGAAGTATGAACTCGACATTACTTTACCTTGAACTTCATGGTGAGCTGGTTGAGGAGCAGTATGAAGTATGAACTCGACATTACTTTACCTTGAACTTCATGGAGAGCTGGTTGAGGAGCAATATGAAGTATGAACCGGACAGTACTTTACCGTGAACTTCATGGTGAGCTGGTTGAGGAGCAGTATGAAGTATGAACTCGACATTACTTTACCTTGAACTTCATGGTGAGCTGGTTGAGGAGCAGTATGAAGTATGAACTCAACAGTACTTTACCTTGAACTTCATGGTGAGCTGGTTGAGGAGCAGTTAGATACGATAACGTAGCGCTGACATCGCTACGAGATGAGGCATATACCCCATGTGTAGCAAAAACAAACTTCAGTGTTGTGTAAAAAAACATTCACACTTTGTTGGAAACACTTACTCGATATAGTTCATATATATTAAATTAATTGTTGTTGCAAATATAATTAATACAATGCAGATTAACAATTATCAAGACTAAAAGCGTTCTTCGGCAGCCATGACGGATAATACGAGAAGTTCGTGAGAATGTGAAATAGCCTATCCATACATGAAAATATATACTATCTACTAGAGTAATTTTAGTTTTATGATATATTTGACGAAATGTATTTTTTTTATTTCTTTTATCTTTTAAAACTTAAACTTAATAGTTCGTCTAAAATTATAAAAAATAAAAACATACCCACATTTAAACTGCATTGTTTGCTCTCGGAACTTTTTTGACAGAGGTCAAGGTAAGTAGACCAGTTTTTATTTTAATGTGGCGAAGCATTGCAATAATATAGATTTATTTATTTTAAAAAAAAAACAATTTGCCTGACGTCTTTACAAGAACAATAACCTGGGTGAATGACGTTTCCGTTTTAAGAACGCTGGAAACATTTCAAAGCAAAATTGCTATAGAATGGGTTTTTTTGGGGTTTTTTAACATTACTAATGCACTTCACTCTGAAGAAAATCTTGTGATTAAAAAAAAATGTACTATCTACGAAATATAGATTTCAAGTGACATTACTGTAGGATATTTATTGTGTGCAAAGCCAAAATAAGGGTGTGAAAAGTGACCGTCGTCGACAGTAGTCATTTTTAAAGTACTTACACTAAGTTACAGTGCTAGCTGTTTGCTAATAGTGTAGTGGTAGAATGTCATTTTAATATTGGTGTGTATTTTGTGCATTATTGTAGTGGGTTATCTCAGATCTCAGAAGAAGAACTGTAAATAAAATGTTAACTTTGAGCTAGTAGTGTAGTCTTAGACTTGAATTAATCAATTTATTGTTGTTATTATTAACACTGTATTACTATTAGTGATTGCCAAATATTCCTCATGAGCTCATCTCGGACAGTATATGGTTTTAAAATACCTACAGTTAATAAATAGTTTTGTGTATGTAAAAAAAAAAAATATATATATATATATTACTCGATGCAGTTTCTGCGGTGCTCCGAAGAAGATAGCGGAGGAAACTACTTACAACCAACATGGCAGTCGAGGGATAAGAATAGCCAGATGACATTGTACATTGCGAATTTTAAGGGCTTACCAATACATAAGACATCTTTATGGCTCCTGATGCGTGTCAGTAGTGAAGAAACTTAACTATGTATACAACTACAACTTTATTTGAACAAAATGTGCGATAATATTGGCGGGAAACGTGCCGCTGTGATCTGTGGCGGCTCTGCTATGAAGAAATGACATCCATATCCCGTAACGGTAACCGAGACATAGGCGAAAGTTTCCGTTACAATACCATAACTAAGGAGCAGTATGAAGTATGAACTCGACAGTACTTTATCTTGAACTTCATGGTGAGCTGGTTGAGGAGTGGTATGAAGTATGAACCGGACAGTACTTTACCTTGAACTTCATGGTGAGCTGGTTGAGGAGCAGTATGAAGTATGAACTCAACATTACTTTACCGTGAACTTCATATGGTGAGCTGGTTCAGGAGAGCTATGAAGTATGAACTCGACAGTACTTTACCTAGAACTTCATGGTGAGCTTGTTGAGGAGTGGTATGAAAGTGACAGTACTTTACTTGAACTTCATGGTGAGCTGGTTGAGGAGCGGTATGAAGTATGAACGTGACAGTACTTTACCTTGAACTTCATGGTGAGCTGGTTGAGGAGCGGTATGAAGTATGAACGTGACAGTAATTTACCTTGAACTTCATGGTGAGCTGGTTGAGGAGCGGTATGAAGTCGTACAGCTCCTTGACCTCGGGCTGTTTGAGGAGGTTCTCCAGGATGATGGGGATGAAGGGCAGGATCTCCTTCTCCAGACACACGACCATGCGGTGGAGGTACTGCCTCACCCCCGTGTGCAGCATCTGGCGGTGAGCGGGGGCGTTGAGCGCCACCAGGAACAGCTTGAGCAGCTCGGTGAACACCTCGATACACCCGCTCTGCTTCATCGTCTGCTGGCTTGAAAAACACTTACTGGCACGGCTGAAGGAAGGAAAGAAATGTTTTATTTAATGACACACTCAACACATTTTATTTACAGTTATATGGCTTCGGACATATGGTTAAGGACCACACAGATATTGAGAGAGGAAACCCGATGTCGCCAATTCATGGGCTACTCTTTTCGATTAGCAGCAATGGATCTTTTATATGCACTATCCCACAGACAGAATAGCACATACCACGGCCTTTGATATACCAGTCGTGGTGCACAGGCTGAAACGAGAAATAGTCCAATTGACCTAGCGACGGAGATCGATCCCAGACTGACAGCGCATCAAGCGAGTGCTGTACCACTGAGCTACGTCTCGCCCCTGGCAGGAATGAAAACAAAGTAGATGTGATTTTATAATCTACATGAAGTAGTTAATTAAAAAGCAATTACATTTTCATTATTTACTTTTTCCTACATACATACAAAAGTAGTAGAGATAAATTAACAAAACAAAAAAATCAAATATAATTTTTAGTAGGATAAACTACAGTGACCTAGTAATAGTACTGACACATCACCATCCCAAGTTGTTCCTACATGTGAGGTTTGATGGTCCTGTATGCATCTGTATGCAATATATGGTCCAGACAAGAAAACGTTAACAGACTTACAATTTTAACCAGTTATAATTAAAAGAAGCTATAATTAGTGCGAGACATGAAAAGGAAAGGAATGTCTAATAGAATGACACAACTATACCCCACTGATTAATTATCAGCTAATGGATGTCCAACATTTGGCAACTGCGACATGTAGTCTTCTCAGAACAAATGCTGCATTTTCCCATTAACAATGAGGGACCTTTTACTTGCATTTTCCCAAAAGTCGGCACAAATCATGGCCTTTGACATACCAGTCATGGCGCATTGGTTGAGATGGGAAAAATCCCTCACTACAGATATTTAGTATCTAATATATTGTTACCGCAAAACATGGTTCTTGATGTTGTCCATATGTTTAAGAAACATAGCAATGCACTATTGCTAAATTAGTGATGAGCACAAACCTTGCAAGTGCCATAGCGCTAGTAATGCAGCGTGCATAAGCCAGCTGCCTCTGTTCATTCGTTTCCTGGAAAAACTTTCCGAGAAGACCTTCGTACTTGGTTGCTATTGGTGCCAACAGGTTTCTCATGAGCAGTTGCTTTTTCTAAAATGAAAAGAATATTACTCTCAAAAATAAATGCTTCATCTAGAAAGGCATGGAACATAAAATAACATTTGATATATAATGAAACTTAATTCGAGCTGATCTATAACTGATGTCATGGGGATGAAGGATGGTGGTTTGGCGTAATGTTTTCTCTCCATGAATACATGGCTTATATAAAATTTTACTTTGTAGGTTGTGGGTATATAAAAAAGATTGCCTCTCACCTCCTCCATATAATTAAAAAAAAGTTTTTTGTGTGCGTTAAAAGACACCACTAGAGCACATAGATTTAATTAATAATCAGCTATAGAATGTAAAATTTTTGATAATTCTGATATATAGTTGTGAGGAGAAAATGTGCTACATTTTTTAGTTAGCAGCTAGAGATCTTTTTTATGCACTTTCCCAGACAGCACATACCACAGCCACATATATGATTAATTCTTTAACAGCCCTTACTGAAGCATGCTATATAAATATCCTAAATTATATTTTTATGATATCCTTCAGACTGGGGAATATTTCTTAGGTTTCAGCATACATTTATGATTTGGGCATGAAAGCAATCTAATAAAACTTGGGGCGGGACATAGCCCAGTGGTAAAGCGCTCACTCAATACGCGGTTGGTATGGGATCGATCCCCATCGGTGGGCTCATTGGGCTATTTCTTGACTGGTATATCAAAGGCCATGGTATGTACTACCCTGTCTGTAGGATGGTGGATATAAAAGATCCCTTGCTGCTAATCGAAAATAGTAGCCCATGAAGTGGCGACAGCGCTCCCTGTCACAATATCTGTGTGGTCCTCAACCATATGTCTGACACCATATAACCATAAATAAAATGTGTTGAGTGTGTCGTTAAATAAAACATTTTTCTTTCTTTCTTTCTAATAAAACTTACCTCTGATGACAGGCCACTGGATGTGATGAGAATGGCAGCCGTCTCGTACATGAAGAGTGATCTAATAAGTCTTACCTCTGATGACAGACCACTGGATGTGATGAGAATGCCAGCCGTCTCGTACATGAAGAGTCATCTAATAAGTCTTATCTCTAATCAGTGCTCTACAAAGCAAGTTCAAATTTACTCTTCCCTGGCCAGTAAAGTATAATATTTTAGTCGCCAGCCACTTATATTTAGTAGCCAGCTAATATATTCTTGTAATTAAATCGATTCATCTGCCATTTTACGGCACATTACTAATGCCGAAATTGTTATTAGACCACATTCGAATGAACTTGTGAAGGGGTAATTCCTAGTTGTTAAATACTAATTATAAGTTACTGTTTGTGTCCGGTTCCACTAAAACTGAAGGATTATTAACTATCATTATCAAATTCCGTACCCAATAATTTTATTAAATGAAATTAAGCGAATTACTATTTTAATGGCACTGCTAAGATATGCATTTAAATTGTAGTACTCATTAAAAGTTAAATAAAAGCATTGTGATAATAATTACCAGGCTTCAACATGTTACTAGTAGATACCAATCGGCTACCTTACTTTTGGTTTAAATAATATTTATTTTCATCAAATACTGCCTTGGCAATCTGTAAATACTGTTTTGTAAATAGTTGTATCTTTAAAGCCATCTAAAGTCGCGTCATGAAAATATAAACATGTTTTCATCCTCCACTGATGAACACGACTTCCAACGTGATTAAAACAACATTCATGACGGGACACGTCATTATTGTGGGAGGACCCGTTATCACGATAAGCACAACACAATTGGAGCCCAGTATAACGCATATATACTACTCAAAAGAATTTAAGGGTCAGACGATATTTTCGACATTATTTTCTGAATGTCAGTTATATTAGCTACACCATAATGTCACGCATGGTATTGTTCCATTTTGACGAAAGTGGGTCTAAGCAACCCATAAATGAATTAAAATCCACTGTCATTGACACTGTCAACTAGTTCTAATGGCGAAAACATGCTTACATTTGCACGTAAATTAGGGCGAAAGCGAAAGGTCTGCTAAGTGCCCATAACTTGCTTTTTCACAAAGCGCTTCATTTGCACGCTTTGCATGTGTATTCCATGTTCCCAATGCTGAATTTCCATATAATTGGAGCTTGCACTCGTGTACGGTGCACACTCCAAATTCGACAATGGTACGACGTCAACTGACTATCGAAGATCGAGGAAGGGCTATTGCTTGGCTTCAGGATGGCAATACGCAAAGAAATGTTGCTCTGAGACTTGGTGTCAGTCAGAGTGTCGTTGGCCGACTGTGGCAACAGTACCAAGCAACGAATTCTGTTCGAAATCGTCCACGTTCGGAAAGACCCCGAAGCACTACAAATAGAGAGGACCGCTACATCACCAATATGGCTCTACGTCAACGCACAAACACTGCACGCCGATTACGTGACAATCTGCGGACTGCGACTGGAACTCGAGTGTCTGATCAAACAATACGCAATCGTCTGAGAGCCAATAATCTACGCTGCCGTCACCAGGCTGTTCGACCACCACTCCTACCACGTCACAGAACGGCCAGACGTCACTGGTGCATGCTTCATCTGCGGTGGCAACGTGTTCAGTGGGGTCGAGTGATGTTCACTGATGAGTCCAGGTTTAGTCTCCAGTTCAACGACGGTCGGGTTCGTGTCTACAGACGTCCTGGGGAGCGCTTCGCTGACGTTAACGTTAGACAACGTCACCGGTTCGGTGGTGGCAGCGTCATGGTGTGGGACGGCATCTCTATCCACCACAGGACACCCCCTCTATGTGGTGGATGGCAATCTGAATGGAATCCGCTATCTGAATGAGATTTCCGGCCCTTGGTTCTCCCAGGCCTTCAGCAGATTGGCGGCGGGGCAGATCTGCAGGATGACAATGCCAGACCCCACCGCGCTAGGGTGGTAACGGACTTTCTCAGACAACAAGGTATCGCCAGGATGGATTGGCCAGCATATTCGCCTGACTTGGCCCCAATAGAGCACGCCTGGGACGAATTAGGCAGGAGAGTTCGGGATAACCATGCCCCTCCGGCCAACCTTCATGATCTGGGTCAACTTCTTATGGCAGAGTGGCAGGCCATTCCCCAAGAGTTCTTCAGACGTCCGATCAACAGCATGAGGCAACGATGTGTTGAGTGTATTCGCACCAGGGGTGGATTCACACACTATTAAACGAATGTTTTAATGTGTAAAATCCATGTTTGACAACCTTCAACTTTGACAGCATGTCATGTGACTTTCTTGTATACAGTGATGTTTATTTGTGGTTTTTGGTAAATATGGAACAATAAATAAAAAATTTGGTGTAGTTTACATCATCAATCTAATACACTCTGAAACTTATTTGGTTATACATTTTTGACCCTTAAATTCTTTTGAGTAGTATATAAGTCGACATTTAAAATAATTAACGTTTGAGTTTGAAACAGACACGTAAAGACACACAGTGAATCAACAATCTCATTCTAAAACCTGGCTCTTGGTCCAAAACTGAACTGGGGCCGAATTATTTCCAAATGTTTGAAATTCAAGTTAAGGGAGATAACATCATAATGAAGTATTACCTCCCTTAACGTCACCGTTATTCAGTCCGATTAACTTGTCTCAAACTTTTATTTTCCCAACAAACTACCGATAAAAAATATGTTTTATGGAATATACATTGCTACTGGTCCACTGTGTTTTCTGATGTCCAGTTTTGTTTACAGATTAAAGTAACATTACTGGACAGTCGCCAACTGGCGAATGTGATTTTATATTTTAGACGCCAGGGAATGTTTTTAGTCGCCATGGCGAGTATTTTACTCACATTGTAGAGCACTGCTGATGACAGGTCACTGGATGTGATGAGAATGCCAGCCGTCTCGTACATGAAGAGTCATCTAATAAGTCTTACCTCTGATGACAGGCCACTGGATGTGATGAGAATACCGGCCGTATCGTACATGAAGAGTGATCTAATAAGTCTTACCTCTGATGACAGGCCACTGGATGTGATGAGAATGCCAGCCGTCTAGTACATGAAGAGTCATCCAATAGTCTTACCTCTGATGACAGGCCACTGGATGTGATGAGAATACCGGCCGTATCGTACATGAAGAGTGATCTAATAAGTCTTACCTCTGATGACAGGCCACTGGATGTGATGAGAATGCCAGCCGTCTCGTACATGAAGAGCTGGTCATCGTCCGACAGGAACTGCTGGTACCCATTGTCGGGTGTATTCAACACGAGGAGGTCCTGCATCTGTTTGAGAATGTCTTCCAGGTAGTTCTGCATGTGAGATCTGCAACAACAGGGTGATCAGTTTAATGGTTTTGGCTTTGGATTATTTTTTTATATTGAGAGAGTTAACCTGCTGTCGTCACTTCATGGGCTACTCTTTATGATTAGCAGCAAAGGATCTTTTATATGCACCATCCCAAAGATAGGATAGCACATACCCCAGCCTTTGTTATACCAGTTGTGGTGCACTGGCTGGAACGAGAAACAGCCCAATGGGCCCACCGACAGGGATTGATCCCAGACCGACTGCACATCAAGTTAGCGCTGTACCACTGAGCTACGTCCTGTCCTTCATAATAAAATGCCGAGACAAACCGAAATCCAGAGTCAGATTCCTGTAAGCCAACTAAAAGAAAAGAAACCAGTAGACCATGAAAGTTGATTATTTCTCAATGGAACAGTTCCGGGGTGGGATAATGAAACCTCTCTAATAAAGAATAAACTAGGTGGTAAAGAAATAGTTGCTTGACAGGTAAACGAAACATGTTTCACAAGACTTAAAACACTTACTTCAATCCTTTAACAAATCTGGAAAATAAGTAAGCTGTTCGACTTCTCACTTTTGGTGATCTGTGTCGGAAACCTCTCTCGTCAAGAAATGCCATCTAACAAACAAAAAGGAAATTTGTTTATTATTTATTATTAATAATCCCCATTTATCAGAATGTCTGTTGGTATCATTTCCTTGCAAAAATTATTCAATTATGTTTTAAAGGAATGTCTCCTAAAACAATGGCACATATATGGATGAAAGGATGTATGATCAACATCATTAAGTTTCCACAGTCTTGTTTAACAATTCTCTTAAAATTGAATGTTTACACAAGGGCACATGTTTATATATCCAACTACTGTAGTGTGTACTCACAACAACATGAGGAATGTGCTCTGGTTCACAGCTGAAGAACTTGTCGTATCGGACAACTGTTTCAAAGAACTGAAGCTGGATGATCATGTGACCATTCGAACTCACACGACTGGTAATCAGCTAGAACAGATCAACATATAATAAATATCTCAAAAGGTTATTAATGTAAGACTTGTTTTGTTTTTTTATCAATAAATTAAAAAACCATTTGTGTAAAAAAAATAACTACATAGAACATTGTCATCTCTTTGAACAAGAATCCAACAGAATAAAATTCTTGTGTACCATTTACTGATTTGGTGTCGCTCTAAGATGCATAATAGATATTGATCTCAATATAGGTTTAAATAATAAAATTAATTTTATAGAAGAATTTGTAATGTAAAATTCATGTTTAATCTAGTTCTATATATATATTAAAAAAAAATTAATACAAGATCACAAAATTAAATTTTTATTTTTTAAAAATCAGTTAAAATTTAAAATATTTTTTGACTGCTCTGTGATGAACATTCACAGAAGCAAATATAAACCATGTTTTATTAAGTAAAAAAATGGTGCTAAACACAAAAATTTAAAGTTGACCTAAAGGTAAATGTTGAAGTCATCGATAAGTAATACCTGTATGTCATATTTTGATTTTATTAACAGAAGACAAAAAATTAAATTACAAAAAAAGAATTCTTATGAAAAATTATCCATCTCAAAAACATTCACTATTGTTTTTTTGTTAATTCCCCTACCCCTTTGTTGAGGGACTTTCACTACTGTTGGTCATGCAGGATCTGATTAAAGTTAAATCTGACCTCATTTTTATCTATATGTACTTACCAGTCTCATCATCTCTTGCAGAGCTGACGTCTTGGCTAGATTGCCACTGAAATGTTGACCATGAGAGGCCTACAATGAAATATCAAATACAATAAATAAAATATGTTCTGAAGAGTAAATAAAGGAACCTCGACCTCACCTAACCTACTAGATATTATATTCCATAAAATCTTACATATTAAGCTTTTTTAAGATCCCTATTAAATTTTACAAAAAAAGTTAGAACCAAGATACGTGGATTAAATCTTAAAGGTATACTAAAGAAAACCACCCCAAAACAATTAAGTTTAATGTGCCACTAAGGTCCTTTTTCAATACACAAATGAAGGCTGTTTCTTTAAACTGACGTGTTTGACTATACCACTTACCGGAACGGCTTCTCCTAACATATACAAAAGTGTAACGGCCATTTCGACATCTTCAATACTGGCCGCTTCCCACTGAGGTAATATCTGTGTGGCAAAGTTGTGCACTGTCAGAATAATTAGCTGTGAATCCTGCAATTAATTAAAATATGCGAGATTCATTATTCAAAGTTTATATTATTGAAGGGGAAGTGTCAGAGCTGCATAATGACCACACATTTTTTTCTCTTCTATACCTTGAACTACAGGCCCAGGAAAAATTACATCCAGTAAATTTAATCTACTATTATATTAATTTTTATTATTGCAAAATCCAATGAGCAGGGATTCTAGAGTTTTTATAAAATCCACTAGCCATGGGATCAGTGATTTAAAAAAATGTACTAGCCACGATTAAAAATTCACTTGCCCTACTTTACTTTAAGTTAATACAATTTTACTAAATACCGTATATTGCCATGTATAAGCCGACTTTTGAAGTCTAGAAACACTTTCCAAAAGAAGAGAGTCGTCTTATACACGGAGGCAACAATATGGGAGTGTAAAATTCCGATCGCAAATACTCCCGACCGCTACTTATAAATTTTGATCAGACCCTTAGCCTTTCACAAATTATGTAACAATAATTTGTGCACAGTATAAATAAAACACCCCATCATGCAATATTATGCAGGTTTTTGTTCTTGAATGCGTTATAAGTTTGATGAATAATAATAAAAAATTACTTGTTTTATTGTCATTTCAATGGTAAAAACATATTCTTTCCAACTGTCCGCCATCTTTGTTTGACCTGTGCTGGGACCAGTCTTTCATATCGCAAATTTCAGATACAAAACAGGTTTTTTTCTTCAAACAAGTATCATATTTCTAATATTATTGTTTTGTTGGGAGGGTGCAAAGTAATGCCATAAATAAATTAAGCTCATTATTAACATTACCAACTGAAAAAACATAACAGGAATTTCAGGACGATAATTACTCCCACAATTGTCACATGACCATACCATATACAGTGAACAGCTGCATGATCTTTTGTTTCTGTGTGTGTGTGGTGGGAGATTAAACATGCCTCAATGATTTTACTTTTTGCTGTCCAGTGAATGAATTAATTACTTGTGTTCAGTGATATGTTGTTACAGCTTGAATTATTTATTTTTGTTATGCTTTATCAGTTCTAAATGATTTTTCACGGCATGGTAGATGTTAGCATTGCCGCATTGACTGCGATTGCGATTACTGTTTTTGTAATAATTAAAGGGAAAACAAATATAATGAACAAGAAAAGCACAAGTCTATTTGTTGACAGTATTATTGAAATTGATACAATATATAACTGGACAAAAGATGACTTCGGCTTATACACAAGGCCGATGATTTTGTACTAGATATTTAGGGTCAAACTAAAAGGTTGGCTTATCCCAGGAGTCGGCTAATACACGGCAATATACGGTAATAGTAATAATCAGATATGTCACCTAAAGAGGGAGATAGAGCATAAAAACACTAACATTGGGGGGTTGGGGTGGGGGCAGGATATTCATATTTACAAAATAGACTTAACTGCAACATTTGACCCAAACAAATTAATTAGCCATCGGGCATGACAATAGTAGTTATTTACTAGCCCAACATTGAATATCACTAGCCATGGGAGTGGGGTTACCATAATCTAGAATCCCTGCAATGAGGTTGACCAACAGGTTAACATGCTGTATTTTAAAATTTTATCTAAAAACAAAGCAGCCATATTCCTCGCAAAAACCAGTATCAAAATGTCCTGTCATATTAATTTAAAACTGTAACTAAAATTGTTTCAAGTGATTAGTAAAATTATATTCACCAGTCTTTGAAGACAATGAAAAAAGGGTATAATACTTATTATAACTGAACTTTAAAAAATGATTAAGTAATAGTTTAGTAAATAAGCCTTGGTTTGTACTAATAAACTGACCAACTGTGCTAAGTTGTTGAAAATTGTCTTCATCTGTTTGCGGTAGTCCTGGAACATGGCTTCATCTTCACCCTATTAAAACAGAAAAAGAATAGAATACTTTTTAAGTAGAATGTGAGATATAGTCATGTGTAAAAGAAATGGTTGTGAAAAAGAAACCTATTAATTTTATTTTGATATTAGCATATTTAAATTTACCATAGACAAGATAGCATTTACACAAAAAGTATCGTAAATACATTTACATTTCATGTCATTCATACTCAACCGTATCACATTATTTTCATTGTAGATACGCAGTCCATACCAATGACTGAAGGAAGGAAATGTTTTATTTAACGATGCACTCATTTTATTTTACAGTTATATGGCGTCAGACATATGGTTAAGGACCACACAGATATTGAGAGAGGAAACTCGCTGTTGCCACTTCATGGGTTACTCTTTTTTCGATTACAAGCAAGGGATCTTTTATATGCACCATCCCGCAGACAGGATAGTACATACCACAGCCTTTGTTACACCGGTTGTGGTGCGCTGGCAGGTACGAGAAATAGCCCAATGGGTCCTCCGATGGTGATCGATCCTGGACAGACCGTGCATCAAGCGAACGCTTTACCACTGACCAATGATTGTTCACAAATTTACACATCACAAATATGCATTACAGTGCAAAAAATGCATGGCACAATATTAATCCAATTTATAATATATAAATTTGTTATACAGACTGAAATGCATAAATTAAAGCAACCGTAACCGATGTTTTAGCTGTAATCATTACTATGTGTACCTCTTGCTCAAAGTTGTAGGATTCATCGTACTTCATTTTCTTAACAACTGTAATCAGCAATCCCTGTATAAAAGAAATCACAAACTATGTATTTAGAGGTGTAGGTCATCAACATTTAAGGACTGTCTGTTATTTCTTTTATGTTCATCGCGGTATGAAAAAAAAATCATCCACAAACTGTGTGAATCGGATTTATTAAACGTTTGACATCCAACAGCTGAAGATTAACTAGTGGTGTCGTTAAAGAAATTAAACCCTTTTCTGTTTAGCAATTAGAGGATATTAAACAAGCTTCCATTTCGAATCATGTTTATAAAAAAAGAAGTTTGTTTTGTTTAACGACACCACAAGAGCACATTGACTTATTAATCATCAGCTATTGGATGTCAAACATTTGGTAATTTTGACATATATTCTTAGAGAGAAAACCTACTACATTTTTTTATTAGCAGCAACGGATCTTTTATATGCACCATCCCACAGACAGGATAGAACATAGCACATCCTTTAATATACCAGTCGTGATGCACTAGCTGGAATGTGAAATAGCCCAATGGGCCCACCTATGGGAATCGATCCCACACCGACCGCACATCAAGCAAGCACTTTACCACTGGGCTACGTCCTGCCCATATCATGTTTCTGTCCAGCGTGAAATAATTTTCAACTGTCACAAGCTTACCAAAATGTTACCTCAGTAATTTCCAATTTTATGGAAATATCAGCATAATGTTACCGTAATAATTTCTCATTGTTTAATGGAAATACCAACTGAACTTTACCTCATAAATTTCCCATTGTTAAACTGAAATACCAGCCTAATCTTACCTCAATAATTTCCCGTTGTTGCTGACTCAGACTAGACACTTGTTTAAGACTGTTAATGTACTCCTGAGCAAATATCGCCACGGCACCAGAAACATCGTCGTCTTCGTCACCAAGGAAACGCAGGATGTATGGTATTTTAGCCTCCAGAGCATTAAGAGTGATGTTAGCATTCTGTTCATCTCCGATTCTCACCAGTCTGAAAGTACCAGTCAAACTGCCAACATTGTATCAAAGTTCAGAAGAAAGGAATGTTTGTATGACACTCCAGCACACTGGTATATGTCAGACATATAACAGTAATTATGACCCTTTTGTTTAGAATATTAACATAGGTATCCAGCTGTTGCTGAATAGCAGCAAATGGTATTTTAAAGAAAAGAAAATCTGGTGAAAATTAAACAACACAAAAAGCAAAGCCATTCCCATCTTCAACATTTCTTTTTAAAAATAAATGGTTGGATGGATGGATGGATGGATGGACAGATGGATGGGATGGGATGGGATGGGATAGGACTGGATGGGATTAGATGAATTGAATGAGATGGCATGGATGGATAGATGGGATGGGATGTATGTATGGGATGGATGGACAGACGAGATGGGATGGATGGACAGGATGTATGGGATGGACGGATGAGATGGATGGAATGGACGGATAGACAGGATGGGATGGACGGACATGATGTATGGGATGGACGGATGAGATGGATGGATGGAATGGACAGACAAACGGGATGGGATGGACGGAGGGGATGGATAGTTGGACTGGGATGGGATGGGATGAGATGTATAGGATGGATGGGATAGTCAGTTGGCTGGCTGGATGGATAAACCAATCTTTACTATTACAGAGAATCACAAGATAATACTGACAGAAATGGGATCTCTGTATTGTTACCATACATGCCAGATATTTTCAAGACACAAATATAGTGACAACTCATATTAAACTTACTTCTGCCATGCCGATAACAGAGCAAGACTGATTCCATTCATAAGTTTGGACAGCTTAGCAAGAAAATCTCCTTCTTCATCCTACAAACAAATAATTCATAGATAATTTCAATATATTACGTTGGTCTCATCCATGCAATTCAACAAATTATCATGAAGTTAAAAATAACAAAAGGATAAACCCACAATTCATTGCATATCAAATGAAACAGTCACCAACACAACTTAAGTTAATCTGAAACACTTCAACCACGTAAATTAAAAAATCTTTCATTGGTTAATGTACACGGAACAAAAACAAAGAAATGTTCTGTTTAAGAGATGAAAAAGAAATGTTATTGATATTATGTTTTTATTGTGCTAGTAAAATAAGCAATCTACATCAGCAAATCAGAAAATACAGTACTAGGGTTATCCTCTCATTTTATTTTGACTTTGATGTTGAAGAAATGATATCATTTATCCTCTAAATAATACTTAAAATTGGGCTCTATACATGACACATTACCTGTACTGACATTTATAAATATAAATAAATAAGGTAAAATGGATTGTGTATCCTACCTCTGGTGGTTTAAGAATTCCAGAATTTTCGAGAACAGACATGAAGGATTCCACCAGGGTTGTCTTGGCCACCGGATCCATGCCTTTGCTGACAATCTCATGAATGCAATCACAAGCACTTTCTCGGAGCAGTGTCATCGACAGGAACCGCAGAAGAAGTGACACAAACTTGTCATTGGCGATAAGACTTATGTCAATCCATGACACAAACGTCCCAACAACGTCCAAACACAGACACGTGATCTCTGGTTTTGATGTTTCATAGCGAGTCTAAAACAAAACAAAAACATTCCAGCAACTGACAACAGCAACAGAAAATAATTGAATGTAATAATTTTCTGGATTTTCATTAGACTTATTATTAATAATGATTAAGATATTCAAGTTCTACTATTAATTCATTCAAACCACTAGTAAAAAGATGTATGTGTGTGTAACTCATATTCTGGGGGACAGAGAGGCATCAAAATAAGCATAGTTTGTGGTTACCATAAAATACAGGCCTGGTAACCTATAGGTTACAGTGCATTTATCAAGTTGACAATTCCCATTGTTAATAAAAACAAGAGTACCGGTGAGGTACATGACACACCCATCAAGAGTTTGACGGAAAATCATGTTCAGAATATAGACAAATTATCTGATTTATTTGTATCACAGAGACCTAGTAATTATATGTGACACACCACCATACCAAGTTCTTCCTACATGTGAGGTTTGATGGTCCTGTATGCATCTGTATGCATGATATGGTACTGACAAGGATTTACTGTTATGTGCAGAAGACCGTGAAAAGTAGGTCACAGTGACCTAGTAATAGTATGTGACACACCGCCATTCCAGGTTGTTCCTACATGTGAGGTTTGATGGTCAAGTATGCAAGACATGGTCCGGACAAGGATTTGCTGTTATGTGCACTAGACAGTGAAAAGTAAGTTACAGTGAACAGACAGACATATGGATGGACGTACAACGCCATAACATAATATGACCCATCATAAGACGGATGTATAAAAAATCCCTATACTTTGTGTAATGTAAAACAATAGCTCTGATCTGGATGAGAGGGTAAACTACATAGATTTAACAAGAGGTGAACTTACCATGATCTGATGCCAAGAGTCCGCCAGCTGTGACACACAGTTATCTCTCATTGCATCCTTAATAAGGGTATTGCGTCGGCTTTCCTACAAAGAACAAACACTAGCAAAATCACAAACAATGAATTAATATGCTACACATATAAATACACTGTTGGGGTGGGACAGTAAAATAGAATCATGGTACAGTAAAATAGGGTCCAGTTAGTCAATGCCTAACAATCATATTTTCATAATAAAAGTTAAAAAAGATTTTAAAATATATACTAGTGTCACATTGGTTGGTTTTTTAAAACTTTTTTACTGATCTGTATTCAAAGGGTTGTTTTGTTTAATAACACCACTAGAACACATTGATTTATTAATCATCAGCTATTGGATGTCAAACATTTGGTAATTTTGACAAAAAGTCTTAGACAGGAAGCCCGCTATATTTTCCATTAGGGATCTTTTATATGCACCATCCCAGACAGGACAGCACATACCATGGCCTTTGATATACCAGTCATTGTGCACTGGCTGTAACGAGAAATAGCCCAAAGGGCCCACCGACGGGGACTGATATGAAACCGAATGTGCATCAAGCGAGCGCTTTCCCTCTAGGCTACGTCCCACTTTGCTTGTAATAGAAACCTACTTCTGGAGAGTGAACAATTTCCCGATCCACCACTTCTTCGTCGATAGCCAGGAGAATACGCAGATACATATCGACGGCGAGTGGGACCGAGGTTCAAGGTCGACAGGACGTCCGAGAAGAATGAAGACCATCTGTATGGGTAGTCGACAATAAATGCAAGGGAGACAATCTGTGCAACCTTATTCCGAATAAAGCTTTTGTTACTGCTGACCTCACTGCCCTGAAAAATATTTGAAGAAAATATTTTGTTAGTATATTCCTGGTTAATTTTGTTTGGTAATAGTAGAAATGAATAGATTGATAAAACATTTTACTAAAGTAAATAATGGTAAATAATAGACTGATAAAAGTTCTACAACAAAATTAAATTGTATTAATATAGAAAATATAAAAACCAGCAAATTAGTTAATGAAGCCTAAAAGAAACAAGCATTTTGAGAGTACTGCTAAAGCAATATAATTACGTCCCCTAATGAGCCCAACAAATTCATTTTTTCATTTCAACTTATATTCATGCTTATATCCACTTAAGGTTCAAGCACGCTGTCCTAGGCACACACCTCAGCTATCTGGACTGTCTGGACAGTGGGTTAGTGGTTAGTGAAAGAGAAGAGGGTGTAGTGGTCTTACACCTACCCACTGAGCCCTTAAGAACTTGCCTTAAGGTTGGAGCCGGTAAGGGGCTGCGAACCCTGTACCTACCAGCCTGTAGTCTGATGGCTTAACCACTGCGTCACCGAGGCCGGTGCCAACAAATGTTTTGTATCACCTAAGTTCAAGGGGAATAACCCTGTCAAAAATTAGTAAATCGCCATAAAAGTTAACTGTAGATGATATACAGAATATCAGCTCCTTATCTTGAGGCACTGCTGGAAAAAAATGTCTGAAAAATTATATGTTGGATAGACAGACAGACGGATGGACAGAAGAACTGAGACAAATCCTATAGTTTCCTCTGATTGGAACGGTCGGGGACTAATAACCCGCAAACTGAGATAAACAAATCTTTTCTTGTACAAATCTTAAAAACATTTCACAAAATGAAGGCTTAGGACTTGTAAGTTTGTTAAACACCTACCTCCAGCTGTAGACAAGCCATCACCAGGGTTTTAATGTTCGAATGGTCCTCATTGCTCGAATGTGGGTAGCTAAAATATTAAGATAAAATATTCTTCATAGGTAACACAACAGTCAAATTTTTATTAAATACTTGGGAGAAGTTTGTTTTGTTTAACGATATCACTGGAGCACATTGATTAACTAATCATCGGCTATTGGATGTCAAATATTTGGTCATTCTGACATGTAATTATCAGAGAAAACCCGCTACATTTTTCCTAATGTAGCAAGGGATCTTTTATATGCACCATCCCACAAACAGGATAGCACATACCACAGCCTTTGATATGCCAGTCGTGGTGCACAGGTTGGAACGAGAAATAGCCGAATGGCCTATTAGGAAGAAGAGACAAAAACATTTTACTTTTAATTTTTCTATTTTTGTTCCAAGGCGAATATATATTATTTAGGAAAGAAAGAATAGTTTAACACCACCGTAGCACATTCTCAAATATGGTTATTACATCACTTGGTCTAGACAGTGACAGAAGTCTCACTACCATCACACAGGTTACTTCAACTGAATAGACAGACAGCTCAGCATATACCACAATATTGTGGAGCATGCGATTTGAAAACCTCAACAGATTCACTAAGGACAATCAATCTAAAAACCAATCACTCTATTACTAAGGTACATGTACCTCCCACCCAACTTATATTTATGAAATTAATTTGGTCTCGTAAATACTGTACATTGTAAATTTAAAAGTTTTTATTAATTTTGTATCATTAATTATGTTTTGGTGAACTATGTGTTGACACTTAAAATAGTGTTTTCCATAGCTTGTTTCAGCATGGTGCAGCACCATGCCTCACTAGCACCATATTGCCTTAATCAGTACCATGCTGCACTGAGATTAAAAAAGCCTTTTTCAATAATTAATTCTAAAATTGCCTTGATAAAACACACAAAAAATGTATTATTAATTAATAAAAATATCTCTGTTATATATTTTGCCATTCATTTATTAAAGCAAGAACATTAATTACATTTATTTCAATTATTGTTTTTATCTTTAATGTAAAAAAAGGTACCCTGAAAATGGTCAAAATTGCCCTCAAAGTGTTTTGTCTACCATGCCTTGCCAAATTTCTTGGGAAAAAACTATAAAACATCATGTGTCCAGAGTATAATCAAATGAGATTCTTTGTATGGTTATACTATGGTCTTTACCAGCAGTAAACATTGTTTTCTTACTATGGTATACACTACAATCTATTTATTTCTGATCTGATTGTTTTTCAAATTGCACACAAAAATAGTGGGGGTTTTGTTATTTCCAAAACACTTCTTTTGTCAAATGAAACTGAAATTATTTTCAAAAAACAATGTTCATGAATGCTGGGAAAGACTATAGAGGGAGAAATCTAAAAACACATAAATTGCCGTAGTTGGTCAACTAAGTTTGTAAAGAGGCATTCATATATGTTTGAAAATCCACTTTATCCAGTGACGTCAGAGCTTACAAAGGTTTTACAATATCTTAGTGCTAAGATGGCTTAAAAATCAGTAGCCAGTGTATGATAAATGAATACAAACCTTGTCTTAAGGTAGTGTTCCACCACTTGAAGAAAGAAGAACTCGATGTGATCATCTCTAAAAATTAAAGCAAAATTCATTACAATCATGTACTTTCAAGAGATGCATTTTAATTCATGAGATTATTTTAATTTTAAAACAGACCTCAAACATATTACTGTACATAAGTAACTTTAGAATATACAGTAGAATCTCACTGGGTTGAACTCAGGAGGGTCGAACACACCGCAATGCTTGAACCAAAAATGACATAACGAGTTACACTTACACGAAGTTATAGTTACGCAATGTTAACCGAGTGGTTAGGTCGAACTACCAATCTAATTAAAATTAGCTCCACTATTACATGTGGATCTAACAGCAGCCCGTTGGAGCTCATGTCCAGTTGACCTTTCATTCGACCAATCAAAACCTTACTTGCAAAATCATGCCAGTGATTTCAAAAGAATTTGAAAACAATTCGGGATTGTGCCGACGGTATACGAAATGATTCGGGTGAATTACGAAGTATGCCGGAAACTAATTTCAATATAAAATTTTATATAAAATTTGTTTCAAGAAAAAAAAACCGTAATGTTATAGCCATAAAATCTGTATATACTAGTATACAATCCAGAGTTTATTACTGCACTTTTCCACCGGTTTTTTTTCAATGTTGAAAGTTCGCCTATTGCATAAATAGTCTCACCCGATATTTTTAGAATTTGCATGCTTCCGAATAACGCTATAAAAGGCGAAATGTAATTGGTCGATATTTAAATTGTTATTTATAGATGGAATGTCACCTGGACATGGGAGTCCATGCAATGCTGTTAGATGTACTGGCAGACCCAGTAGAACTAATTTTAATCAGATTGGTCGAACTACCCGATGGGTCAAACACTTTCGCAAGCACCGACAGGGTTCGAGCCAACAGGATTCTACTGTATATTCTTATTAATCAAAGTACATTTATGTAGTTAAAAATATCTGCTACAAAATACATGTATCTTAAAAATACCAGTGACACATTTCAGTGAAAAGTCACATGTCAACGATGTCACAAATTATCCTGACACTACAGAATTTGAACAGGCATGTTATCAGTCCTGATTCTTTACTATGATTAAAAAGAGTTGTACAGTAGTACCTATCTTTCTTTAGATTAGTTAAAGTGATGTCTGAAAGTCAAGCTATTCTGTGAAGATTTTCAGTCTTTTACTAAACTAATTAAATAATACTGAAAGCTGTAGCACAAATCATCTGAATTTTGTATGTATTATTGTAATATTAAATAACTTATCCAGACTTACTTTATACCCATTGTACAAGGATTTGTAAAAAATACATGAGGTAACGTAATTTAAATTACAAATCCATACACTAATTCATAGTTGAAGGATATAAACTAAAGAAAAAAAATTACTACCGTACTTAAATAAATATATATATTACCCATGGTACACTCCACTTGTAAAAGCTTGAGCACATAATTTCCAACCATCTGGTGATATTTTGAGCTGTTCAAAGTACTCAACAGCCTACAATAAACAAAAATAAGGTATTTTCAGTCAAAGCAGTCCATTTTGAATGATGAAACATAATTTTCTTTATGATATATTTTATTGAGCAAACAAAATTTTATTAAAGGAGTGAAGTAAAATCTGCACATGATATACACATTTAATAAACAGTGCTGGATATCTTTAATTATTAACAAGTTAGAACAGACACAAACATTTTAATATTCTCCATGGCTTCTAGAATTTTTATAACAATTCATTAGCCATGGGATCATTGATTAAAAACATTTACTGGCCACAATTAAAAATTCACTAGCTCTATTTTAAGTAAATACAATTTTACTAATAGTAATAATTAGATACGTCACCTAAGGAGGGATATAGATCTTAAAAACCCTTAGATGTGTGTGTGTGTGTGGGGGGGGGGGGGGGGGGGTGAGGGGTAGCAGGATACTGATATTTACAAAATAAACTCAAATGCAGCATTTTGACCTTTTTTTCACTAGCCGTTGGGCATGGCAATAGTAGTTATTTACTAGCCCAACACTGAATATCACTAGCCATGGGAGTGAGGCTACCATAATCTAGAATCCCTGTATTCTCCCATTTACAACTGGAAAACGGTACAATTCCTAACACACCAGTTTATTAACAGAGCTAGCTCTGGCACTCACCAAATTTGCCAATTGCGAATTTTATTTTAATTTGGCGAAATAATTTCATGCAATAATTGACGTTTTTTAGAAAATAACTGTTGATTTCTGCAATTTTTGAAGTTTAATACACAATTTGGTACTAAAGTTAGTAGAAAGCTAAAACTTACCCTAGTCTGGCCAAGTCCACATGAGGAGGACAATCCCTGTAATGCTAAGTCATCCATATAACTCGGTTCTTCGTCTCAACCAAAGTAATTTCCATGTATTATTTATACTGTCAGGTTACACTAAGAAGAAAATAAAAATAAAAATATTAATTAAGAACTTTTTTCATGGCCATGTTTATTACACAGTGTTCAGTGCGGAGACGGTTATTTAAATGAAGTCCATAAACAATGATTTAATACGGTCCATGGACTCTACTTCAATTTTAATCATTTGATTTGGCAGTAACCTCCATCAGTATCAGTAAACATTCCCTCCCCTAGTTTATCATCAGGTCACTAAATTTCTACAAGGCCAGTTTGTCGCTGGAGTAAATCATTAAATATAGTTATTATTATTATTATTAATCGGAACACCTCGCTATGCTAGATGTAGAGTAAATCGGAAAAGATCGCATATATTCGTAAAAACAATTTTCTGACTCTTCGCCCGATATCTCACAAAAGTTACCGAACTTCAATTTGAAGGGAAGTAACTACATCAATCAATTGTTAGAAGAAAACATTTCGTGGCTAACGGGTCGCCAATAAAACTAAATTTGCGACAGTAAAACCACCGATATACATCCGCAAATCGGAAAACACAGTAGGGTTATCCCCTAAATGACACCAAATTAGTGCTTGTGATAGTTTTGGAATGTTTTCGTGGAAATCGTTGTTATATTAAAAAAACATTTTTGGATATACAAAAAAAGTTTTAGGGTCAGCAGGTTCAAATTAGGGTCGGTCGGGTAACCGGAAACAAACAATATTTTATGATACACCTTAGTAAAATCATAGCTGTCAACATTTTGTAATTCTGATACAATAGGGCTGTAATTCCATTACAGTCTTTGGTATATTCTGTCAAGTAGCACTTTAGTATAAACCTACATATTACTAAAATGCTACACTCTTATCATTTACATCAAGTGATGTACCAATAGGAAGATATAAAATATTTACAAAAAATCCACTAGGTAATAGTTGTGGCACCAAATGCACTAGGGAACACACACACAGTGAATATAAAACCTTATGCTGACTAAAAATCTGCAAATCCATGACATGATTAAAGTTATAACCATAAAGTTTAGTATGTTCAATGTCAACTAATACTATAATTAGATTGTCACTAACGACGTACATGTATGTACCATCAACATCACAAACAAGATATTTACGGAAAGAATATTAAATTTTTTTTAGTTATGGTACATAAGATAAAATATATTCCTATCATTAACGAAAACAATTAACAACATGGACATAAAACGAATCCATTCTAGATAGTAAACAAAAGTGTAACACCATACAGTAAGCGGGAAAGGGTGGCAGTTTCTAACTGCGTTCAGGCACATGTGTTTAGAAAAATAACCTTTCTGCGCATGCATGGTTTGTCTCTTTTAATTTTTAATGTCACAACATGATAAAATATGTTTCTTAACTATGCACAGTTGACGAACAGTTTTTTAAAATATTTTTTAAAAAGGAAAAATTTAGTTTCTCAAGTGTTCTGGTCCGGTCTGCATTTTACAAACATCCATCGCTAACACTTGATGTCAATACTGATAGGCATTATGTTCATACCAGTGAATAGTTTGTAAAATATCAATTTTCTAATGAATAGATTCTTAATTTTAAAACACAATTTATATACTCAAAATTATTTACAATTGTTATGAATAGATTATGTCTACTATTCACTACAGTAGAGGCACAAAAATGTAGCTTACTGTTTGCAGATAGAATATAATAACTGAAAATAAATTATAAATTATAACAACAGGAACCTTAGAAATCATAAAAATTAAATAATTTGTTGATCTGATGCATGTAAGGTCATGTGATAGGGATGCAGTCGATTCGTCCACTGGACAATTCGTCCACTGAAAATTTGTCCACCGAGGAACTCGAGATGATTCGTCCACTACACAAAATCAGTTCCGGACGATTCGTCCACTGGGTTTTTATTTCCCCAGTACATTTCGTCCACGGCCTAAATAATGTGTACTGCATGTACGTGGGGGCTAAATAAATTATATATATATATAATATGATATATTTTACCCCGTATTTTTTTTGCTGTGTCATAAATTTACAAAGGTGAAAATAAATGATATTGCATTAGATTACGCTTGGTAGATGTTTTTGTAACAATGCTCTGCAGACATAATTCTTTGGTGTTTCTATTTATTCGGTTATTGTTTGTTTCTATAATGTACACCTTTCACGCTACATGTCGTAGGATGTTTTTAGTACAATATGTGCTGTATTGGCCATTCTCAAAGAGAATGTTACACCCCTGCACCATGGTGAGGTCACAGCACGCTCAGGGGTGTATGGACAGATGCAACGGCTGAAGCATAGGACCCGGCAGGGAGAATTCTTTGCCATTTGGAGACGCTATACCAATGACGAAATTACTGCCAAAGAATTGATTCGTGCTGTTACGAGATTATCCATTCATTAGTCGGCTGACTGTTGGACGTTTCTCTTCCAGTGATATCTGAATGGATAATCTCCTACAGTGATTTGTGCAGTTAACAACGACGAAATACCATTCATTGATTCTACACTGATTTAATTGACCAAAAACATTCGCTTGTGCATTTCTACTACTGTCAAATATGTTAACTTTTGAATGACATTTGTTGTTTTGTTGAATTGTTTTTTAATGTACATTTAATTAAATTGGAATAGAAGACAACCAGTTTTAATTTTATTTCGAGGTTATTAGGCATATGGGGATAACGTGACGAGGGAGGGTACAGTGGATAGAATTTACGCCATTGAAGGAGAACATGACGGGAGGGGGGGGCGGGGGGTAATAAAGTCTTCCGACGCGAAGGCTTGCAATACCTATTTACCACATCTTGTACGAGCGAGTGGACGAATCGTCCGTGGACGAATCATCCGCATGATAATGAATACAAACAGTTAATAAAAACTGGATAGTAATGTTGAATTCTAACTCTATTTTACTTTTTTGGTTATAGTATACCACAAAATAATGTTAAGAAACGATTACCATGTCAAAGAAATAACTATTAATATGTTTGAAAAAAATGCAGTCGAGTGGACGAATTGTCCGAGGTGAGTGGACGAATCGTTCGGTGGACGAATTGTCCAGTGGACGAACTGTCTGGAAAGCATGTGATATACACCTAATGTTAATTCAATTTCCTCCAATTTATACTAGTCAAGTGGACCCAATATCGGTAATTTTAAGAAATAAACAAAAAACGATTTAGTAAATGTAATGGCAGACAATAACAAATCAGATGTTGTTTAACCGAACCGTGAGCAAGAAAACAAACTGAACAGTCAGGGACATTGACGATATATGTTTAACTTTTAATTATTTGGAAAAAAACTATACTTTTTACTGACAGCTTACTTTAACATCAGTTTTAGATAATTCAAGAGATCAAAAGTGGTGTAAAATTCTCATCCCTGCATAGTGCAACTAAAAAATGTGGAATATTTTGGTTTTTGACAGAACACTGACCGTATTTGGGGCATCAATGACAATGGTTCTTATTTAAATATTTGCATGAAAAATGCACGATACTGTTCTAATAATTTTTAATTCATGAATGTTAAACAATATCCACATAATTATACAGGCAACAACAACTTATTTCGATTGTCTGATGTTAGGACCAAGTAAGAAATTATGACGTTCCTTTCTTAGTTCTAAACAAAAATTAAAAATATCAATTCCAAACTCCAAACTGGCCTCAACTCCATATGCGCAACCGAAACGTTTATGGTTAAGATGGTAATGACATTATTTTCACAAAAATAATGTTGACACTATATGGTTATGTATTTGACCAACTCTTAATTTAAATACAATGATTTTGTTGAATGTTACACATTGATTTACCACGTTTCGTCATCAAAACACCATGCCACTTTCACGTCCATATTATTAACTGGTTTTCAGCATTTTAGTCAAAGATATTTACGTTGTATGAAGCGTATTACATTGGAACTTTCTGGTGTAGTGATTTATTTCGAGTGCACTACATACGTAAAGGTAGTAATCCATGTGTGCGTAGTGCGTAGACAACTGTGTTACAATTTATATAGAAATCAATTGAAGCGCAGTGCGTAATGCGTATTGTGTTAATTCTTGAACTCCTCGTTTCAGTACGCATCACGCAGACAATACGGACACTGGAAGTAGGAAAATCAGGCATGACTTCATTGCAAAAGGAAAATATATATATTATAGACACGCTAAAAAAACCCACAACCCCATCCAACTAACATTATTGACTGCGTAAGTATCATGCATTTTAGTATACTTTGGAATACTGTTGCCTCAGTGTAGGTGTCATAAAAAAAATCACGCAACCGCCCCACATATATTATATTATATGTTTTATGTTACTTGTGTTATATAATAATAATTCCAAGTATTTTACATTTTTATTATGTGTAATGTTAAAAAAAGAGTAGATAATGACTTAGATTTATTTTCGTAGTCTTCCTCCAAAAGAACAAACAAGCTTCACCCACATGAATATACGCCTACATGGAAACTGTCAACACGCAGTACGTAATACGCATCATGCGCAATGGATTCCCAGCTTTAAGCTAATGTGGTTGTTGACACAATAGATGTTGGACTTTATAGACTTGTGGATGGTGTCTCCAAAGTGATGACCCGGTCTCCAAAGCCATGTGTTACATTTGTAATATTGTTCTACAGATGAATTATTAATTTACATAGCCGCTACAAGGTGCATGGGCCTATAGGCTACCGGGAAAATAGCCATCTTAACATGCTCTGGATTCGATAGCCGATAGGCCTACTGCAACGGGCAACTCATTTTACGTGCCCCTATCCACGAAGGTTCAGGCACGCCCACCACGGATTTAGCCTCTGACTTCGCCAGTGACTAACTCCGGAGCAGGGGGGGGGGGGGGGGGTAAGTTTGAGGTGGGCGGAATTTGGAAGAAAGCCATTTAGTAAGGTCAACGCGAACGCGGACCAAATAGCAGACACTTCGTAAACTTGAAGTACACCGAGTGGGAGCCGTGCTCTGATTGGCTGAATTTCGATTCCTCGGTGAAGCCTGTATTTTACCTAAGTCTACAAAGAGTAACTGCATCCAAAACATGTCCGGACTCTAAAATTTAACCCAAAATAGTTAAGACTGCTCAGCCAAAAGGTTTTTAAGGTGATTTTGAGCAATTGAACGGGCGCCAAAGTAAAATGCGTTAGACTACTTATAAAAAAATAAACATAAGAATTTTGAACTGCTTCCAAAACGTTTAAAGTCTAACTACCCCAAAAAAAGAGGTTGATACCTGTCCTAGGAAAGGTTGTTAGCGGGGATGTCGTCACGGAGAGGCGATGAATAGGGACGAGTCCAGATGGTTGAGGGCGTACCGGTTTGCGGACTTGGCGATGCTCTCGGTGATTGGACGGTAATCTTCCCCGGCAACGGTCTTGATGACGCGGTGGATGGTCGGGTTGTCCATTTCATCGAGAAGCATCCCTTGGTGGAAAAGTCCCTTCCGGCGGACGGCAAGGCAGATCCCTCGCCCATCGTTTATCGTAATCCTACGCACCGAGAACTCTCCTTCGGTTCGTGGCAGAGGTTGGTACGACTCCGGGCTCGGTTCACAAAGGAGCTGACGGACATCCCCAATGTTGGTCTTCACCAGCCTCGCGTAGCGTGTTGGTAGCTTGCCGGCCTGCAGTGACCAAGGTTGTTCAGAGGGCTGGTCATTCGCTGGAGATGAAGTAGGTGGGGGCGGTTGTGTCGGCGGACTTGGCTTGGCTGGTTGGTCGCCTGGTGACACAATCGCCTTTCGTTTTCCAACGACCACAAGACGGGCCTGGGACTCTACAGCGCCACTCTTCCTGGGTGGGGGTGGCATCGCTGGAATCCCGGGGGTTGAAGTAGTCGGAGTTGTGGGTGGCGATTCCATCAGGGCCTGGTTAAAGACCGTGTCCGCCACTGGCGAGTCGTCAACTGGATCCTGCAGAGCTGGAACAGCTGGCCTCACTGGTGTTGACTTGGGCTTGGGGGGTACAACGGGAAAAGTCGCCGCCGGTAGTTGAGCTACCGGTTTTGACCTCCCCCGGTCCGCCCCTGGCGCGTCCGTCTTCCTCCTCCTTCTCCTCCTAGGTGGTTTCTTTACTGGGTCACCGTACACCAAGGTCACGGTTGCCCGTGACCCGGTGTATGCGACGCGGTACTCCAACAAGACTCCATACATTGTTATGAGTCCCCCCAGGTGGGGGGGGGGGGTAACTCCAGAGAGCATGAACATAGGTCCTGCTTCATCTTAAACAAAATTGGAATGTGATAGGCCTACTGAACTCAGTGGGTCGCGTTTGCATAAATATAACATCGCGTTGCTCGCGTCATGTTATGATACAGGCGAAAGTACTCGGACGCGGGCTAGTTATCTGAAAGGAAAACAGAACTATGTAATTTATGTGTATCTGTTTCCACCGAGCACGGGCTGCACGACTATTAGTCACGATTTGATCGATTAGGATATGTTGTAATTTATCTCTGACCCAGTGGCAGTTGTTAAGTGTTCGCATGATGCCTGGTCAGTCTCACTGGATCTGGGATCAATGCCGTCGGTGGGCCCATTTGGATTTTTCTCGATCCAACCAGTGCATCACGACTGTGTTATATCAAAGGCCGTGGTATCATGTACAGTACCATGCTGTTTGTGGGATATTGTATATAAAAGATCCTTTGCTACTACTAACAAAAAATGTCCAACTCACCAAACGTTAAAACATCCAATCTGAACGACAAAACCATAGGTCGAGGCCTATTGCGCTATTTCTCGCTCCAGCCAGTGCACCACGACTAGTACATCAAAGGTCGTGGTATTTGCTATCTTGTCTATGGGACGGTGCATAGAAAAGATCCCTTGCTGCTAATCGAAAAGAGTAGCCCATGAAGTGGCGACAGCGGGTTTCCTCTCTCAGTATCTGTGTGGTCTTTAACCATATGTCTGACGCCATATAACCGTAAATAAAATGTGTTGAGTGCGTCGTTAAATAAAACATTTTCTTCCTTCCATAGGCCTAATAGCCTACGTGATCACGCGTTCCAGCAAGTGCTCCACAACAGGTGAAACAAAGGCCGTGGTATTTACTATCATGTCTGTGGGATGGTGCATATAAAAGATCCATTGCTGCTAATCGAAAAGAGTAGCCCATCCAGTGGCGACAGCGGGTTTCCTCTCTATATATCTGTGTGGTCCTTATCCATATGTCTGACGCCATATAACCGTAAATAAAATGTGCTGAGTGCGTCATTAAATAAAACATTTCCTTCCTAATACGTGATCAGGGCCCGTTTCATATTCATGTACTTACCCTTTGTTTGACACGCAATGGCCGATGAATATTTTTGTGCTGAGATGTCTTTAACATACATTCATTCATTCATGTTGGCCAAAAAAAGGGGCGCGCATATCCAACTATATCAAATACGAAATTGTGACTGTGAGTGTAGAGAAATATAATAGTTGCGTAGGTAGGTGCCAAAAAGTGTGGGGGGGGGGGGCACACTTTTATATTTACACACTGTTACACTATTATAAAGCAAATATAAAGCAAAATATTTTAAAAGTGGGGGCCACATGCCCACCCCCCCCCCCCCCCCGCCGCTTCCTACGCCAGTGTAATATAACATAGAAAACAAACTTGTGAGAAAATAAATTTCGGATGACACCCCATCCACTCCCCTTCACCAATTTATCCACAATGGTAGTAATAAATTTAAGGTAAACATCCTCGGCGATGTCAAGCTATTTTCTACTATATACGTAGTCAAATACATTTATTATATATTTGAAGAAGGGTACTACTCGTTCCATGGAGTGGTTCTAACTAAATAGCCTATATAACTAAATAATCCACAAACAATTTTTTATTGCGTCGTTAAATAAAACATTTCTTTCTTTCTTTCCTTTTCATTTCAATTTATTTCCGTGCTTATATCCAATTAAAGTTCAAGCATGCTGTCCTGGGCACACACCGCAGTTATCTGGGCTGTCTGTCCAGGACAGTGGGTTAGTTGTTAATTGTTAGTGAGAGAGAAGACGGTGTAGTGGTCATACACCTACCCATTGAGTCGTTGAAACTCGGTCTGGGTGGGTGGGGGAGTCGGTACCGGGCTGCGAACCCTGTACCTACCAGCCTTATGTCCAATGGCTTAACAACGACGCCACCGAGGCCGGTAAACTCCAAGCAGGACCCGAACGCCCGTGTGGGTTACCTACTGAATCACTGTCTCCTACGCTTATGATATTCTCTTAAACCATTTTTTTTTTTATATTACCATCATTATTATTATTATTGCTTGAAATAAATATTTTTTTTAAAAATCAGCTCACAGGATGCGGAATGCGGGAACTTTTTAACGTACCCCTATCCAACTTAGGTTCGGGCACGCCCACCCCGGATTTGGCCTCTGACAATGCCAGTGAGCAAGAGGCAGCTCCAAGGTGTGTTTTTGCGATTGTCAGTGTTTTTAAATAAACCCCATGACTCAATGCTGTATTTAATGCCGTGGCTAGCATACACAGTAGTTACGGGTGAAACGTTCGAACACAATCCCTTTCAAGTCAATCACTGGTGACTTGTGGTATGTTACGCAGTTATAATGTAATTTTTAACTAATGTCGAGTAGTTACTATTAACCAATCTACGGACGTTGGTCACGTGGTTTTTCCCTTTCCCACTCGTGTCCATCATGAAAGCTCGTGGTGAAGTGCGTGCATATTATTAGGCTCTAATACTTTAATCTAGACATTAATTCCTACAAACTGATATATTTTCGTTTTATAGAACGCCTAAATTTTTAATTAAAATTGGTTTGAGCCTCACTTATGAAGCTTGATGCAACTAAATATTGAGTTTAATATTGTCATCGGAACCACCATGTGCTCTTTTTACCAAGTGACTTAGGAAGTCTAATTTTGGTACAGTACTGTAACAGTAGCCTGTAGGTATTATGGCAATGCAAGTTTTGCTTTAATTTAGGAGGCAGGAAGTGGTAAGAGTTAGTCCGTGAAACCTATTTCAAAAACGTATATTAATTTGTTTAAAAAAATTAAGCAATGAATGAATGATAAAAAACAAAGTTGAAAAAATCCCCAACTTGAGGGTTTCCAGTTCAGAATCTATTCAATACAAGATGTGTACAAAATTAGTCCAATTTTGGATTCTCTATGTATGAACTGGGTAATAAAAGTCAATCAAATTGTTAACAATTACGATAAGTTGCTCTCCTACCTTTATTTACATTACAATAATAATGATACAGATTCCACATACTATTGTCCGAACCAAATTGTTAACAACTACGAAAAATTACTCTCCTACCTTTAATTGCCGTTGGATTTCCTCCAAAGTTTGTCCAGACACATATCTTGAAAAAACCATTACAATGACACAGATTCCACATACGCAGAGTTCGACAAATCCGCTAGCCCGACGCCCGTGGCTAGTGGTTTTTAAGTTCGGGCTAGTGAGAAACGCAAAACCACTAGCCCCTGCGGGCTAGTGGTTTCCCCCCTCCTCTCGTCATCGCTCGATCGTGGTTTTTTTGTTTTCTTTCTTTCTTTTTCTCTCGGCTGAAATTTCGTTTAATAAATTTGATTGTGACGTTTGTCATCGAATAATATCAACAACGCAATGAGTATATAATAATAATCCACTTGAGCTAGGTCTGCAAACTGCAGTAACATGCTATCTCTACATCGTCACAGTTACAGCATGCATTGTTTACCTTTCCCTTTCAAGTTTCTGGCACAGGAAATAAAGTCTAATGACATGCGTGTTTTGATTGGTTAGACACGTCACGTGGTCGTTAATCTCGCACATGTTTTAGGCTAAGAACTTGGAAATCATCAATCGCGACGACAGGTTAATCTCAATCAAGTAAACCCCAGCCATGCTTTGAATTTCAGTGTTTGTTTTATTTACCTATTGTTTTTTAATTTAACACTTCGCTAACACGTGGTTATCGGCAATCAGGAAAACAATTTACTTTAATGGTAACCGCATATGCAATGACTCGGCTTGGCCTATTACGTGTAGCGGTTTGGATAAAACGTCATAGCTGCCGATACAAGATAATACCTTTTTTGTTCATCAATTAACAACGGATTAGATGTCGCCGTTATATTCTTTTGATATCGGTCTGACACGGGATAATGCCCTGTATTTGGCATCACCGTTCCTGGCGACACTGTCGTACCCTCATTTAAATTTAATTATTTTGATAGTGTTTTTAGATACCAACCAAGAGTTTGCTCAATTAATTTTCCCGGGGGGGGGGGGGGGGGGGCAAAAACAAAAACGGGACAATGACGATGGATCACACTTGACAAAAGACAAAACGTACGACACGACAAAAAAAACTGAAAGTTACAACATGATTTAAGTGTTTGTTTTATTTTACTGTTATACTCGTAAATGTGTAATGTTACAAAAATTATATAAAAATCCAGTTATAATTGATCAGGAATTTGGGCTAGTGCTTTATCTTGGTGGGCTAGTGGTTTTCACAAACCCACTAGCCCTGTGGCTAGTGACTTTTCAAAATATTTGTCATACTTGACATACCAGATGCTAACCATGTCATCTATATTGACTTCGCTGAGAGCGCATAGGGAAAAAAGCATGTAATTTTGTATCAGCTGCCATTTTGACTTTTTATGGAATATTCTTCAAGAGGGGTGAAAGGATAGGACTTAATCTAACAACGTCATAACATGTTATGATATAAAAGCAAACGTGATGACGTCGTATTATTTTTTTATTATTATTTTAATGATACCACTAGAGATCATAGATTTCATATTAATTGTGTCGCATACTTTGGAGGCTTTCACCCCTCTTGAAGAGTATTCCATAAACAAACAACATGGCAGACGGCAGAAAACTGCATGTATTTTTCCCTATGCAATCTCAGCAAAGACAATATCGGCGACATCGTTGCAGTCTCGTGTGTGGAATCTGTATATTTGTAGTGGTTTTTTTGCGATTTGTGTCTGGACAAACTTTGGAGGAAATCTAACGGCAATTAAAGGTAGGAGAGTAATTTTTTGTAGTTGTTAACAGTTTGGTTCGGACAATAGATCACTGTCACCTATGTCGACTTAGCTGAGATACCAGGTCCATGGGGCAAAAACCATGTAATTTTGTGCCGCCTGCCATTTTGCCTTTTTATGGAATACTCTCCAAGGGGGTTATGAAAAATGTCTTAATCTAACAATGTCATAACATGTTATGATATAAAATCAAACGCGATAACGTCATATTAAAAAAAAAAAAATTAGAGCACATTGATTTCATATTAGTTATGTCAGATACTTTGGAGCTTTCACCACGTTTGAAGAGTATTCCATAAAAAAAAGAGTAAAATGGCAGACGGCAGAAAACTGCTATTAATAATTTTACCTTATGCAGGGGTGCAGAAAGTACTTGCCCGCTCGCCAAATGTGAGTAAAAATTCTGACGGACGAGTTAAAAAATGCAGCTACTAATCAGACGGGCGATCAGTCTTTTTTTAATTGATTTTTATATTATAATTTTTTTTTTTTTTTTATTTATATAATTTTGTTATTATTTTATTTTTTTTGCATTGAATCAGTGACTCTGCATCGGCCATGCCAGAATTCCAAACCATTCAAACAAACAGTTCAGAATGACGGGTTAAACTTGGTGAAAACCGAACCATGCTAAAACGGGCCTAAATGAAAATGGAACCAACTTGTTTTTACGTAATTATCACGTAAATGATGTCATAAATTCAATAAGCGAACGAAAAATGGGTTACATAAACTATGATTTCACGAGTGACGCCCAAACAAAAATATACTAGCAATTTTCAGAGGCCTGAATTCTCTGTGAATAAACATCAGACGTACATCATGCATGATTGTGACATTAAACATAAACATAAATTGAATTTTTGTTTTTCAGCTCAAAGAGTATAAAATAATTGGGCGTGGCATCCCCAGTCCCAAGAACCGCGTGCCACCCATCTATCAGATGAGAATATTTGCACCGGATCCTGCAACTGCGAAATCTCGATTCTGGTATTTCTCCAGTTTACTAAAAAAGTTGAAGAAGGCTCATGGAGAGATCATCTTTTGTTCTCGAGTAAGCTCTAGTTCATTTTATTGAATCCTCTGTAGTACATGTATAGTCAATTTTAAATAACACTGTTAGGTTCCAAAAATGTCAAAAAGTTGCCAGTAATATAGCACAGGGCTTATAGAATTTTTATAAAATCCACCAGCCATGGGATCGGTGATTAAAATTTACTAGCCATGATTAAAAATTCACTAGCTCTACTTTCCATTAAGTTAATACAATTTTACTAAATAATAAAAATAATCGCACATCTCATTTAAAGAGGTTGATAGAGCTTAAAAACACTAACATTGGGGGTTTGGAGTGGGGGAAGGATATTCATATTTACAAAGTAGACTTAACTACAACAGTCTGCAGTGTTTGAGGTTAACGGTATCCTGATATCCAGGGGATACCAGAATTTAATTTTGGATACCAGACTTCAAGAACCCAGTATCCCACTGGGATACCATATAATATTAAATTCTCAGGTGGGATACCAGATTTTGAAATGTTAGTATCCAACTGGGATACTGGCCAAAAAATTTAATCTCGAACACTGGTCCGCAACATTTGAAAAAAAAAAATCACTCTGTCGGGCATGGCAATAGTAGTTATTTACTAGCCCAACATTGAATGACTAGTGGGAGTGCGGCTACCATAATCTAGAAGCTCTGTACCATTAGTTTGTGATTGACCAATTAAACCGCCCCCTGACCTCCTTTGGGCTGATTTATTTTCGTTAGAAACCTCTGTATTACAGCATCGTCATTTCCTTTTACATACAGTATACATCCAATTATTCCATTTACAGTGGAAACAATTACAACACTTGATAACTAACAATGTAATTGTCTCTGCTGCTAATTTACTTATTAAAGCCCTACTGATCGGTGTGTATGTCATTTTTAAAAAATGTTTCATGACATATTCTTTGAATTGGGCCGTTTTTAATTACAAAAAAAATTTCTGCAAACTGAATATTTTTATTTTGAAAGGAGGTCTGTTATAAATTGTTATTTCATTTGAGTTTTTGTTTAATTTAGGTCTATGAAAAGCGACCAATGACTGTGAAGAACTTTGGAATCTGGTTGCGTTACACGTCTCGTAGTGGAATCCACAACATGTACAGAGAATACAGAGACCTGACTGCCGCCAAGGCCGTCACTCAGTGCTGTAAGTTGTAATCTGTCATGGAAAACAGCATGTAAATGATGTTCTAAATTTAATGAGTGAACCAAAAATGGTTTTACAGAAAACTACACAAGCTAGCACACTAACAAAAATGTCATTCTTGCAATTTTTAGAGCCCTGGGGCCGAATTCACAAAAGTCTCTTAGGCAACAAAGCATCCTCTTTGCAAATCTTTTAGCATTGTACTGCGAGATAACAACGTTTCGAACGTTTAGTGAATTAGGCCCCAGATTCCTTGCTTTGGAATAATGTTTAATTCTAATTTTTGTCTGTTTTGTGAAATACAAATGCGAGATGCAGGTATTACTTTTGCATTAAAGTTTAGGTCCGTTTCTTACAAATTGTAAGTCCTACGTCAATGAAACTTTGAGTATATTTTCACCTATGGATGTTTATCACAGTGCACCCACAACATTTGTTAGGTGAGACATTTAATTTCGAGGAATTCTTACTAACTGGCATTTAATTTTGGAAAATGATTGAAACATGGGTAATTTAAGAAAAAATTTGGCAGCCAGACTGCACGGATGAAAGTTCACCGCCTTTCGGCGGAATTCCGCCTTTTTGTTGCGTTAAATGTTTTTTTTTTATAAATCCGCCCCTTTTCAACTTTCATTCGTTCCGCCTAAAATTCCCAGAGTTTAGATCCAACTTTAGATCTAACATGGCTGCGCCCATTGTGGCCGCCATATTTGTTTATTCGCCATTGGCCATTGACCTCAAGGTCCAATGTGGCTGAAATAACAGAAATAATAGCTTTTTCCCGTAATTTTTATGGTTTGCATGATAAAGATAATAACTAGTTATTCTCTATATCCAATGATGATTCATCCTTGCTCTCAAAGAACTGCTGCCCACAGCAGTGTGCAGATAACTCTAGCCTGCTCCAGTCTCCAAGTGGGAGGCATGGAGATCTGAGGATAGTCCGACGTCATGACAACTTCGCAAACTTTAACATTTTGAAATAATGCTGAATTTTATTTTAATATGATGAAATAATTTCATGTAATAATTTATATTTTGTTGGAAAATGACTATTTCTACAACTTTTAACTTTAATAGATAATTTAGTAAAATGTTCTTGTCATCAGGAGATAGCCTTGTACTTGTTTGCAATATGTATGCTTTAGTTTATTTGGCTGTTCTTATAATTGCTAGACATTTTTTCCAGTAGTGTCAGATTTATATAAAAAAAAAATCTTGGAAACTTCCAAAAAACTAATACATGTGATGATTCATTTGTTGTCATGTAAAATTACTTTTAAGGAATGGAGTGTGGTGGTGTTGAGTAACTTGTTATCATTTATGTATATATACTGATAACCATTTTAGGCATATTGGGAACTACACTATGACTGTACAGCAAAGTTTATTTGACCAAAAATTCCACACTAAAAGACTAAAGGTTAAATTCTTTGTACATTGTTTTTTGCACAACTTGTAGCCTGCCTCTTTAATTTCTTTCTCTGTTTTAATTTTTGGCACTTTGTTTGAAATGTAATAATACACAATAAAATACACAATAAAATAATCGTAACAGGTATGTGTTTTTAGTAGGTGAACAAAAAAAATGTTTTAACAAATAACTATTAATTGCTTGTTTACAAAGTTTCAGACAGCACATTATCCCCTTTCTTTGAGAGATATTCTCTTTTGAAAGTTTTTATAATACGTGCTAGAAGAACTGCAGCCAGTCGCTTTTTGTATCAGTATTGTTGATATGAAATTGAATGATGGGTGCAACATGAAATAATTTCATGTAATAATTTATATAATGTTAGAAAATAACTGCGTTTCTGCAATTTTTGAAGTTTAATAGATAAGTTGGTGATGTTTTATTTAACAACGCACATCAGGCGAGCACTTAATCATTGGGCTACGTCCTGCCCCTATTTGCAGTATGTGTGCTTAAGTTTATTTACCTGTTCTTATAAATAATTTCTAGACTGTTTATCCAGTAGTGTCAGGTTATTAAAAACACAATCTTGGAATGGAAACATTCAAGGAAATGATACATGTAATGATTCATTTGTTGTTGTGTAAAGATTACTATTATGTATGGTGTTGTTGATTAACTTGTTGCCTTTAATATATACTGATAACAGCTTTTGGCAGTAAAAGATGCCTGCTATATATTGGGAACTGTACTATGACTGTACAGCAGAGCTTCTGATCAGATATTCCAGACTAAAAGCAGTGTGGTTAAATTCTTTGTATGGTCTTTTGAACAACTTTTAGCGGGCTTATTTAATTATTTCTCTGTTACAATTTTTGAGAAAGCACATAATATACGCAATAAAATTCTCTGAGATGTATTCTCTAATTCCTAGCTATTGTTTACAAAGTTTTTACACATATGTACTGAAAGTTTTTACAATATGTACTAGAGGAACTGCAGCCAGTCGCTTTTTGTATCAGTATTGTTGATATGAAATTGAATGATGGGTGCAACATGCATGGCAAATCGGGCCATTAATTAACCATGCCAATTGACAATCTTTTACAAACTAATTCCACAAAACTGCCATATGCTGTGGAGACTATTTTTCCACAATATAAGTTTTGCTGTGACCATTTTTTTAATGGCCAGGGTTGCATGGAATTGTGTGAAAGAATGTTTGGAGTTGAAATTGTATTTAGACCTGAGTTTAATACTTCAAAATACTTTTTTAAAAACTCAGTATATTGCATGTTATTTTAAGTCTACTTAAAAGGAATAGCTCAAAATATAACCTGGGGAACATTTTCAGTATCGGATCGTGATTTGCCATGCATATTTCGGAGAACACTACACAATTTTAAAACGCTAAATAGTAGTTGCTATTGAACATTCAACTGATCACAAACTGCCACCAATCATAATTAAAAAAAAAAAACTGTTTCCTGTAATCCCCTTGTCCTAGATCATTTTAGTTCAGGGCTCTTGTTTAACTGACACGTAAATAGTTTTAAAATGTAAAATATACTAATATGTGGAGACTTGGACCTTCAATATGCACATAGCAAGTAACCTGTTACCTCACTTAAATTGAGATCCCATTATTTGGATAAAATCTTTAATACTTTGAAATAAATCACTTTATTACTGCTTATACTTAAGACAGCATACATGTTTGAAGTTGCACTTTATCCCCTTTCTTTGAGATCTGTTCTTCTTTGAAAGTTTTTTTAATCAAGTGCAAGAGTAACTGCAGCCTGTCGCATTTTGTATTATGATGGTTGATATAAAATTGAATTATGGGTGCCACATCAGTTACATTTTCGAAGCTGCAGTTTTGCCTGCCCTCTTGTAAACTATATTTACGAAATAATGTCCGATAATAAAGATATTTTTAATACACATATCCTTAGTCATTGATAATTCATTGTTGATGAAAGGAAGGAAGGAAATGTTTCATTTAACGACACGCTCAACACATTTTAGTTACGTTTATATGGCGTCGAACATATGGTTAAGGACCACACAGATATTGAGAGAGGAAACCTGGTGTCGCCACTTCATGGACTACTCTTTTCAATTAGCAACAAGGGATCTTTTATATGCACCACCCCATAGATGAAGAACTAATGCCTGCTTCAGTCTTTGTGTGGGAAGTATGGCGATCAGAGGATAGTCAAACATGCATAATCTCTGCATTCTGAGGTTACTAGTCCCCTACCGGTCCAACTGGATGGGACTATGGGTTTCATCTCCATCCTTCTGTCCGTCCCAAATATAATTTTTCTGAAGTTTTTTTGCAGATATTGAGATGAAATTTTATGTATAGCTTTATCATGGCAATTTACCTATTTTTGACAGATTTATGGCCCTTGAACTTAGGAGATAATAAAATTTGTTGGGCCCGCTAATAGTACTTTCAGAATGCTTGTTTTTTTCCGGTTACATATTATTTTTAGAATTTTGACCAGTGTCCCTTTTTTCAAAGATAGTGAATATTTAATTAATTAATCAATTAAGATTCCCTGCTGTGGAATGTAGTTTGCTATTGGTGTTCATCAGGGTTAGTTTGGGTTTTTTGTGAGAGTTGTTTTGTTTTGCCATTAGCTTTCTTTGATTGGTGGAAAAAACCATGTTGGGCCGTGAAACACACCCATTGTTATTCCATTATATTGGGAAGGGTTTCATGATTGTACAGCCAGTCATGATTTTTTTGTTTTTTTCAGATGTTCATTCCTAGCTGGATTGTTTACCGTAGCTGCCATTCATAATTAATCATCATTTCTACAAACCTACAGAATGTACGCTTTTTTTTTTCATGCTCAACTTAATTTTTTGCATTGAATATTAAATTTAAAAAAAAAAAAAAAATCAATATTGATAATTGTGAAACGCCCATTCAGAAATTCAATTGTTCTCAGATTTCATATGTTATTAGGATTTAGTTTATTTTTTAGTTCGTGTACAAATTTATGCATAGATGTGGCATGGGTTGTGCATTCTTCAATTTTCCGCTGCGCGTGCTGTAACCTCACCGTGGTGCAGGGGTGTAATATTCTCTTTGAGAATGGCCAATACAGCACAAATTGAAGTTTAGAGTAAAATTCGGTGTCCGTAAAATTCTGTGATATTTGTATTTGTATTTTTGGCACAGTTCTTTACACTGTTTTTGTTTAAACCTTGAATTTTTATATTGATGTTGATTATCACTTTATTTGCATTACCATAGTTTGACACCCAATAGCCGATGTATTTTTCGTGCTGGGGTGTCGTTAAACATTCATTCATTCATTCATTCATTCATTCTTCAATTTTATTATGTGCTTTGATTAAACAATTTTTTTTTTTAATGCTATACTCAAAAGTCGAAGGCTCAAGCTGCACTGTATCCCCTTTCTTTGAGAGGTATTCTCTTGTGAAAGTCATTAATCAAGTGCTAGAGAAACTGCAGCCAGTCGCATTTTGTATCAGTATTGTTGATATGAAATTGAATTATGGGTGCAACAACAACAAATAATTACATCTAAATGTTTAACGGTTAAATTTATAATAAAATTATTAACTCTAAGACGGTATATTGCTACGTATGTTTTAATGTAAGAGCTGCAAAGTGTCTTTCAAAATAACTATGCTAAAAGTTATATTTATAAAATTGAATTAAAACATGTAATGTCATCTCTTAGTCTTAATTATTTGATTACAATTTACAAGTAGTCTTGTTTTGGGTTTACTTTTTTAAAAATTAATCCTTAAGCAGAATTTGGGTAGTTTGTTAGTGATTTAATTGTTTGTGATTAATATGGCTTTAGGGTTCTGATTTTGAATGTCCATAGCAAGTATTTTAAAGGAACAGCAGGTGGAATGAATGTGAAGCTGCAGAAATCAGGCAGACCGGACTTCGTTAATAGCCAATCAGGAATTGGTATTGCCAGTTTAACTGTTAATGCAGTTAAGTGTTGGATCCTAACAACTTGATTATTGACACTGCACTTTATCCCCTTTCTTTGAGATTAATTGAATTCTCTTCAGAAAGTTATTGAAACAAGTGCAAGATTAATTGCAGCTAGTCGCATTTCTTATTGTAATAGTCAATATGAAATTGAATTATGGGTGCAACAATAGAAAATTTGACATCAACAAGTTTAGTTATTGCTGTATTTGACAAGTAGCCCAGTGGTAACCGTAAAGCACTCGCTTGATGCGTGGTCAGTAGGGGATTGATCCCCGTCAGTGGATGTATTCTCGCTCCAGCCAGTGCATCACGACTGGTGTGTCAAAGGCTGTGGTATGTGCTATCTTGTCTTTGGGATGGTGCATATAAAAATCCCTTGCTGTTAATAAAAAAAAGAGTATCCCATGAAGGGTCCGACAGTAGGTTTCCACCCTCAATGTCTGTGTTTTTTTAACCATATGTCTGACGCCATATAACCGTAAATAAAGTGTTGAGTTCGTCATTAAATAAATCATTTCCTTCCTGAAAGGGTGTGGGTAGATGCACTGATCAGTGGAAATTGAGAGAAAAACAACTGAATTAACCAACTAGAAACGTGCAAGAGCTCTTCTGATATGTTCAAAAAGGATTGAGACAAAGGGTCTGTCTTGGGTTTGCAGCCATTGTTAGATGTTTCTGACGAATAGTGTCTTTGAGGCAACTAAAATTACATATTAAAATTTAGAATACCAGTGTCTGTTTATCTACTACATTTGTGGTTGAGCATTAATGTTAGTAGCTGCACACATTTTGATTTTGCATACTAAAAGATTACTTTGTATGTTTCAGACGTTGACATGGGCGCTAGACATCGTGCTAGAGCTTCGTCCATTCAGATTATTCGTGTGGAGTCCATTCAAGCCAACAAGTGCAGGAGACCCAACATCCAGCAGTTCCACGTAAGAGTTTTTCAGACTTATTTTTAATGTCTTGGTGCATAAAAATGAATTTATGAGTTTGTACAAATAGTTTTTAAAAAAAATCTTGTGCACTTCTGCATGAATATGAGGCAGGATCTAGAACTCTTAAATGGTCAAGTGCTTGGATTGAATCATATCTCTGATTGGGTTTTCCCAACCAATGCACCAGGAGTGATGTATATCAAAGGTGTTTTGATGCAACAATTATTCATTAATACTTGAGTAATGGAAAGATGTCACAGAATGGGACATTTATTGTGCTTTACTTTGTTCAGTCTGTAGAGAGCTCACCTACAGTGCAGGGGCAGGATTTAGCTCAGTCGGTTGAGTGCTCGCTTGAGATGCTTGCAGCCACCATTCAACTGATTGGGTTTTTTCTCTTTCCAACCAGTGCACCACTACTGGAAAAAGGTATGTGCTATCCTGTCTGTGGGAAAATGCACATAAAAGATCCCATGCTGTATTAGGAAAAAATGTAGCTGGTTTTCTCCAATGACTACGTGTCAGAGTTGCCAAACATTTGACATCCAACAGCTGATGATTAATTAATCAATGTGCTCCAGTGGTGTCGTTGAACAAATTTCTTTTTTTATTTCTGTCCTAACCAGTGCCCCCCCCCCCCCCCCCCCCCCCCCCCCAATATGTCAAAGGCTGTAGTCCTGTTCAAAGACTTATTATGTTAATAACAAAATTCTAACCAGATAAAAATATTATATGTTATGGCAGAGTAACACAAAAATTATTGTATTTAATTAATTTGTTTTTTGTTTGTAATTACAGAACAGCAAGATCAAGTTCCCGCTGCCTCACCGCGTGGACAGGAAACTGCACACCTCGCGCTTCACCACGCGTCGCCCACACACCACCTTCTAAACGAAACGTGGAGAACTCAAATAAAATAAAACATTGATGAATGAATTTTTTTTTTTCTTTTCTTATATGTGGCAATGGGAAGTGGATACTTGTGGAAAAATGAGGCATACTTAGTTTGTGTACCAGCATTTTAAAATGAGAGCAGTAATATTATCACATTATCCGCCAGAAACAATTTTGTCTTATGCAGATTTTCCAGACCCGAGGGAGGTTTAAAAAAAAAAAAAGGTCATCAACATATTTTGAACTCTGGCTGTTTTGCCGTATTCTGATAGTTGGTAGGCCATCGGTCTACAGGCTGGTAGGTACTGGGTTCGGATCCCAGTCGAGGAATGGGATTTTTATATAAAAGATCCCTTGCTGCTAATCGGAAGAGTAGCCCATGTAGTAGCGACGGTGGGTTTCCTCTCAAAATCTGTGTGGTCCTTAACCACATGTCTGACGCCATATAACCGTAAAATAATGTGTTGAGTGCGTCGTTAAATAAAACATTTCTTTCTTTCTTTTTTATTCTGATAGTAGAGAATCTAACAAATTTATCAGGTATCATGGCTGTCTATAAAAGTTGGTTACGCAAATGCAACTGAATGTCCATTTGAGAATTTTTTTTATTCCATTCCATGACATCTTCAAGTAGCTTGCAGTGACCCAGAAAGCTATACTAATGGCAGGCTGTCCAGTGATATTTTTGGTCTTTGTCCTATTTTTTCCTCATATACTTCACTTTTTTCCTACCTTTTTGTTTCAACTGCTGTTAAAGTGTACATATTGCTTATGTTATTTTAAAAGTTAACAGTTAAGGAATTTAAAAAAAATTATTTGCACCATGTTATCAAATTTGCGGCACTATATAATCTCAACATAAATTTTTATACCTTGAAAGTCGATGTGAGATGAAATTTAGTTTGTCACTTAAATGTTAAAGATTCAACTGATTAGGTCTTTTCTTGTTTCATCCAGTGCACCACAACTGGTATATGCTTTCCTGTCTTGGGGGGGGGAAGTGCATACATCAGGGAAAATGTAGTGGGTTTGTCTGATGACCAAATGTTTGACATCCAATAATCAATGTGCTCTAGTGTTGTTGGTAAACAAAACAAACTTTAAAAAACTTAAATGTTACTTTTCTAAGTTCTGAAGTAGTAATTCAGAAATAGTGGCTTTCGTCTGATGACCAAATGTTTGACATCCAATAATCAATGTGCTCTAGTAGTGTTGGTAAACAAAACAAACTGTTTAAAAAACTTAAATGTTACTTTTCTAAGTTCTGAAGTTGTAATTCAGAAATAGTGGGTTTCGTCTGATGACCAAATGTTTGACATCCAATAATCAATGTGCTCTAGTGTTGTTGGTAAACAAAACAAACTGTTTAAAAAACTTAAATGTTACTTTTCTAAGTTCTGAAGTTGTAATTCAGAAATAGTGGGTTTCGTCTGATGACCAAATGTTTGACATCCAATAATCAATGCTCTAGTGTTGTTGGTAAACAAAACAAACTGTTTAAAAAACTTAAATGTTACTTTTCTAAGTTCTGAAGTTGTAATTCAGAAATAGTGGGTTTCGTCTGATGACCAAATGTTTGACATCCAATAATCAATGTGCTCTAGTGTTGTTGGTAAACAAAACAAACTTTAAAAAAAACTTAAATGTTACTTTTCTAAGTTCTGAAGTTGTAATTCAGAAATAGTGGGTTTCGTCTGATGACCAAATGTTTGACATCCAATAATCAATGTGCTCTAGTGTTGTTGGTAAACAAAACAAACTGTTTAAAAAAACTTAAATGTTACTTTTAAAAGTTCTGAAGTTGTAATTCAGGATTTCTGCCATAGAGTAAAATGGGTATGGTGCCATACACAAATGTTTTAGCAGATTTTATTTTTTTTAAAGTTAATTTTTTGACAGTTAATTTCTCTTAACCTTAAACCTAAACTTAACCCCCTTTCTTTTTAGGGGAGGCCTCCTGTTGACTGGTTGCATTAAATTCGACAGCGCCATACCCAAAAATATCTTTCTGGCAGAAATGCAGACTATATTGAGCCTGTACATGGGTTTATAGTTATTAGTCCCCAACCTGTCTAACTATAGGTTTTATCTCCATCCTTCTGTCTGTCGCACATAGTTTTCCATTATTATTTTTTTCTCAATGCCTTTAGTTATTTCAAATAACTATAATGTGACCGTTCCATAAGATTTATGTTATTTTGAGTTGAACAGAAAATACAGGTGAAAGCTGAACACCATGAAAACATTTTAAAGTTTTCTCAGTAATATAACTTTGGATTTAACACATTCGTTTTCCCATTATGAGCATGATTAATGTTGCTAAGTACGGTTTCCTTCTAATTTACTACTTTGAAAAAATTTCATTTCTACATTTACATTACATTAGGATCTTCAGCCTTTTGCTCCATATTCATAAATGTATACTATTACATACGTAAAAGTTATCTAATTCTAAGGTGCTAGTGTTTTTCTGTCAAACTCTTCAAGTGGACCCATTCTCAGATTATCCCCCTCCCAAACTGCCCCACAGCAATTACCAAATGCTTGACATTCAATAGTCCATGATTAATAAATCATTGTGCTCTACTATTGTCATTAAACAAAACTTACGTTTATCATACGTTTATTAATTTGGAGCCTGGTAGGGTCACCCAAGCTGAATAAGATTGGTCAAATGGTAAGCGGCAATGGACTAATAAATAGGCATCCATAATGAATGGTGCCCTACTATGGATCATTGCTGTAGATGAGCAGAGCAAAAGTATGCACATTAACTTGTGAGTGTTGGAAGTTTGTTTTGTTTAGCGACACCGCTGTAGCACATCGATTAATTAATCATTTGCTACTGGGTGTCAAACATTTGGTAATTCTGAATCGTAGTGATCTGAGGAAATCCACTACATTTTTTCTAATGCAGCAAGGGAATTTTTATATGCACTTTCTCACAGACAAGAAAACACTGGTTGGAACGAGAAAAAGTGTTAGGAGAATGCTGACTTTTAATTTAAAAAGATGACAAACACGAGATAATCTTTTAAATATTTACTCCAATATAATAAGTCATATTTATACATAACACTGCATCACACATCCTCATTTCACTCATTTATTGCTCTCGCAAAATACTGTAACCTTGTGCAATCATTTGGAGATTATCACAGGTATGTGAAGTGCTGACAATTTCCTGAGAGCTATTCTTGACTGGTTACTATTCATATAGCATACCTGTTAACAATTTGACCGGTTCCCACTCCACTCCATTGCATTTTAACAAGGAGCACTAAACTCTAGCAACGTTGCGATCTCGCAGTGCAGTGCTAAAAGACTTGCAAAGAGGATGCTTTGTTGTCTAGCAGAGCCTAAGATACCTTTATGAATTAGGACAAATGTTTCCTAACGCCACAAAACTTTCATGGATAAATGAGTTCTATTCCAAATCATAACCTTTCACCTCGGAGTATCTTCCCGAGGTGGTTCAAGCCTGCGACGCAAGCATCTCGAGCGAGCACTCAACCGACTGAGCTAAATCCCGCCGGGAGAGTAGTAGTAGAGTACGAGACATGATTACACGCTATAAGTATGTTTCCTTTTCTTGTTTCCTACTGCAAGCCATAACAAAATTGGAAGATTGGTTCACATCTGCAACCTTTGTATGGTCAGCAAAACGACGGTGATGCATTGCTGCATCAAGACAATTGGCAGTATCCACTGATAATTAATTCACACAAAGTTTACTAAGAAAGGATTATGCATTGTCCTCCACCCAGTTGAAATACAAATCGGTATATAATTTATTAATATTGTATGTGTGCAATGTTATATGATGGAGACTAGATTACAGGTCTAAGATGTATTTCCATTACCTATAATTATGTTTAATTAACCTCGTGATCTGCATTTCTTAAGCCAATGCAATACAACCGAGATGACCTTCCAATGCATGCTGTCATGGCATAAAGGTCCATTGCAATATCTGCTATTCTCTTCAAATCCATCTGTTCATGAATGATTTTCTGAAAGAAAAAGAAAATAAAAATCTAAAAAAATGTGATTATATTAATTTTATTTTTTAATTAACCATATATTTATTTTCAAAAAATAAAAAAAGAACCGTACAAAACAAAGAAGAAAAAAACCCCACCATCATCACCCCCCCCCCCCCCCCAATGAAAATACAACCCCCACCCCCACCCCAAAAACAACGACATAAAACCCCAAGCAAACAAAAAAACACAACCCATACATCTGGTTTTAGTAACGTAATATATATGCAATGAAATAAGTGGTATAAACAGTACTGGTACATTAATTTAATGAATTTAGTGCATCAAATCGTATGGTGCTGAAATATTCACACCACCAATGTAGCTGTGTGCATATTCAAACAAGATCTAGTTTTAATAATACTTCTTGCTGTTGTGGTGGTGCTTCAGATGGATTTGCAGAGGGAGGTGTGTGGGTTCAGGGGTCAAAGATATATTTTCTGGGTAACATAACCCAAACCCCCTAGAAACTTTGTTCACCAGTCTTGACCCCCTACTATAGTTCGCGTACATTTCTCTTTTAGAGAGTTAACTTACATTTTCTTATTCTATATGCCAAGGCCATTAGAAAAAGTTTGGGTAACACTTCCAGGTTAAGTACATTTTCTCAGTAGAGCGCATTTATAATTTTTGGTTGGCTGCCAAAAGGCTAAAGTGTCTATAAATATGTTTTTAACCCCAAATAATTGATTGGTACCATTACTGTGATTTTTTTGGAGTTGACCTAATTAACATAATTCCAAGATGGCGTCCAAAATAGCAGCGGAATACTGAATTAGACATGACTTCGCATACATAAGAACATTTCAAGTGAGATTACTACCTTATTAGTGCAAAAGTTTCAAACATACAAAAACACTGCAGAACTCAAGCTAATCTTATCAGACAATTACATTTTTTACAGGAATTGAGTGATGTTTCCTTACACCAACAAAATTTGCAACATTTGACCTCAGCCATCCTGCAAGGGCAAATTGACCTGATACACTTACCCAAACTTTTTCTGAAGACCATGGCATATAGAACAAGAAAATTTAAGTTAACTCTCTAAAAGAGAAATGTATGCGACTACCCCCTAGAGCCAGGACTATAACCAATAAGAAGCATATAACTGCTTTCAAACTGATAAATGCAAGTTATAGGCCTATCAAGTCAACTGTTTGAAGGTTATGTAAATTTTAATGGTAAATTCCCTGTGTACATATTCTCAATGACCACATTCATAAGCATAATGCTAAACTTTGGATAGGCGATGAAAGCGAAAAGGTATACTTTTAAGTTAAATGTTACATGTGTAATTTGTATGCTTGTAAACAAAAAACTACATTTCCATATTTGCTGAGAATAACTTCAACAGTTTTCTGAAATCTCAAAACACCGCGTTCAAGCTCAATAGCTTCTACCTGAAAATAAATCATAAATAATAACAACATACATTTTAAAATTTTATTACAAACTATTTTTATACACGGTAATTAAGAGTCAAGTATCTTAAATATATATTAACAAAATGGCTCAATTCTTAAACACAATACATATAAAAATGCAATGATTAATTTAATCAAAATTAGTCAAACAATATATTTCACACCCAAATTAATACCCCTCCCTGCTTTTTGTCGATCCAACATCTAAATTACAAAATACTTCACAATTTCATATTCAGTGCTATGTTTAAAATGGTAAAAACTTTTTTCTTTTATTATTTTCAGAGGGCTTTTCTTTAAAGCAAATACATCTCTCTTCCTTCACTGTTTCTTTATTTAGTTCCCTTGTTTTACTTGGTGAAACACTGGAAGATTGATCAATGCACAAGCTATCTTTGTTATTCATGTTGTGTTATTCTCTTAATGTCTCGTCATGCTGGCAAATTAATACATTGTAAAATGTAGGGAGACATCTTGGCCTGATGCTCAGTTTCAAAAGTTTTCAAACAATGATATTGTTAGAATGTTCATTTTAAAATATTGTAACAAAAATTCTATAGACTATGGGTCTTTTTTAATCAATTCTAAAATTATGCGTTGTCATTTGTTAACATGCCGATACGTGTTGATGGACCAAGTATGCATCTTTTCAAAACAAGGCTCATATCTGACCTGATTATCCATTTCAGGCAACGTGAATTGTGACAAAACAAACATAATTTCATCGGTTGCGATACAATCGGCTATTCTCCTATGAAGCACTTGTATTGTGTGACATCGCCTTTAGTGCAGAATTCATATGTTGTACCTCTTACCAGTCTAGCTATGTCTTTCCTGAACAGATTCACTGCTCCAGTCTTCTCAACAGATGACCAGCTGGTTTTAAATCATAATGCATCACATGTAAGATGTTCTAATTATTGCAGACCTATCACGTAATGATGCGTTATCAATTAGGATGCTGGGACCTAATTCACTAAACTCTCACAACTTTGCGATCTCGCAATACAATGCTAAAAGACTTACAAAGAGCAGGGTTGGAAAAATGTTTCAATTTAGTGGTAGCACACCAGGCTACCAGGTACCTAAATTGTGGTAGCCCAGCATATGTGGTAGCCCCAAAATATTCTTATACAGTATTATCTATGCTTTATATTTCAGATTCTGATAAAATTTTTTTTTTTTTTTTTCCCTCCCAATAGCCCGCTGGGTTTACGTAATGGGTGAAACTGATTGCCTGGTCGTGAAATCTGGTAGCCCCGGGCGTCCGGGCACGGGAGTTTTCACACCCTGCAAAGAGGATGCTTTGTTGTCTAGAGAGCCTAAGAGACCTTTGTGAATTAGGCCTCTGATCTGCAACATTCAGGAAGTAAAGATAAAACTCAGGCTAGGGATTGTCGAAGCTATCTTAGTGCTATGAAATTGTAAAACCACTGTAGGCTATGATGTCACTACAGCACACACCATGGCTTGTTTTGTTTACCAACACCACTAGAGCACATTGATTTATTAATCATTGGCTATTGGGTGTCAAACATATAGCAATTTCTGACAGAGGAAACCCGCTACATTTATCCATTAGTAGCAAGGGATCTTTTATATGAACCATCCCACAGACAGGATAGCACATACTATGACCTTTGATATACCAGTCATGGTGCACTGGCTGGAACAAGAAATAGCCCAATGGGCCCACTAACGGGGAGCGATCCTAGACTGACCGCACATGAGGCAAACACTTTACCACTGGGCTACGTCCCGCCCGCACACACCATAGTGATGTCATGGCTTACAATGGTTTTACGATTTCGAAGCGCTAAGATAGCTTCATAAATATGGGCCCAATATCTTTACTTGCTATGGGGTAACTGAGCGAATTCTGGCTAAGTGTTTATTAACTAACCGTGAGACTTGGATGCACCTCTTCGTTCAGGCTGGATTCTTGTGGTTCTTCCATCTGTCAAAAATGGTTGAAAATACTAGACTAGGATTTGCCATTGGATTTCGAAGTTTCCTACAAAACAAATATAATCTAAATCTGTTTTTAAATTTACAATGATGATAACTAGTTTAACGTGCCCATATACCACTAGGGTTTCGAACACGCCCATCCCGAGTCCGACCTCCGATAAGATCGGTGGCCTGACTCGGGATGGAAGGGGGGGGGGGGGGGGGGGGGTGTGTTGAAACTGGGCAGAAATTTGAAAATAGCAATTAGTAAAGAAATTAATAGATAAAATAAAAATAATAAAAAGGTTACAAGCCAAAAATAAAAAAGAATTGACTGCTCGGTCGAATATTTATATAATTTGGAGCATTTTAGAAGGACAGTCCAAAATTAAATACGAGAAAGAAGAGGATCGGACTATTTAATAATAATAAAAAAAAAAGAAAAAAAAGTAATTTCGACATAAAATTTTGAACGCAGATCTAAAAGTTTAAAGTCCGATCGATATGTCCACGCGAGTGGCCTCGTTAAGGCCGTTTGGGTGCACAGCATCTACGGGGAGATGATGATGTTCCTCTCCTCAAAGTGAGGCACCAGTCTCCTGTAGCTGTGGGTGCTAAGGCAGTGGACCATCTGTGGGTACTGGGCGCCGGTGACGATCTTCATGATTCTGTGGATGGTGTTGTTATCCATGTCATGGCTGAGGAATCTCTGTCGGTAAAGATCATCCCGGCGCGACGTCACTACAATAGCTTCCACTCCCCGTAGTTTGACCGTGTGGATGGCGACCTGGTGGCCATCGGGAAACGTCTTGAAGTTTTCCTCGTAGACCCCGCCTGGCAGTCTGTCGGGGTCCGTGACGGCTCCCACCAAGTACTTAGAGTACTGGCCTTTGATGTTCCGCGCTGCCACTCTCCAGTCACCCGAAGAGGAAGTAGAAGGCCGCGTCTTGGCTGGTTGGTCCCCCGGCGGGGTCACGGCCTTCCTCTTGACAGCCCCAACATCCAGAGTCGCCGCCGCGGAGTCTCCCGTGGGTGGGGGTCTCGACGCAGACGAACGACGAGCGGGAACAGGTGACGCTGGTCGCGGTGCACTGGTTGGCTGCTCCACTTCCCGCATCTGCACAGTCGGTGCGGCTGGTTGGCGAGTCGCCTGCTGTCGCTCCGTCCGGATTGGTCGTGGTGGGGGCGGCGACGCAGACGGGACCGCCGCTGGCGGTTGAGCCGCCAGCTTTGTCCCCGCCTGAGCCGCCCCTGGCGCACATTTCCTCTTCCTTGTTCTCTTCCTCTTGGCTGTAGCCGCGTCCCCATATACCAAAGTCACGGTTGCCCGTGACCCGGTGTACGCGACGCGGTACTCTAGCAGCAAGCCATAGCTAGCCATCAATCCCCCCAGGTGGGGGGGGGGGGGGGTAAGTCGAGAGCGCACGAAATTACGTCCAACTTCATTGCTAGTTCGACTGAGAGTCCTACAGGATTGAGTTTGAAGTGGGCAGGTTTTGGAAAAAAGCCATTTAGTGCGTTCAACGCGAGCGCGGACCGAATAGCAGACACTTCGCAAACTTGAAGTTTAACCCAAAATAGTTAAGACTGCTCAGCCAAAAAGTTTTAAGGTGATTTTGAGCAATTGAACGGGCGCCAAAGTAAAATGCGTTAGACTGCTTATAAAAAAATAAACATAAGAATTTTGAACTGCTTCCAAAACGTTTAAAGTCTAACTAGCCCAAAAAGGAGGTTGTTACCTGTCCTAGCAAAGGTTGGCGTCTACGGCGAGCCGATGAAGTCAGTGACGTCGAGATGTGGGAGATCCTGCCGGTAGGGGGAGTCTGCTAGTAGCTTAGTGATGTGGCTATATTCGCTCCCCGCGATGATTTTGAGGGCACGATGTAGCGACGGGTTGTCCATTTCTTTAAGTAGCAGCGCTTGATGGTAGATCCCCCTCCGGCGAATGGTGACGCAAACTGCGTTGATCCCCCTTTCATCCCGGATTCGGTGGACGGCGAAGTCCCCTTCATCAGGCTCGGTAGGTAGCGGATGGTACGCCTTGTGTTTTGGCTCACTAGTGAGTTGGCGCACGTCTTCTAGGTTGGTCTTCATCAGCTGATGATACCGCGGATGAAGTTTGCTGGCCTGAAGCGTCCATGGTTCCTCTGGTTGTTTATCTGGCTTCGGCGGTTTGATGGGGCGACTTGGCTTGGCTGATATGGCACTCGGAGGAGTGGTCGCCTTTCTCTTGGTTACAGCCGTCTTCCGGGCCTGGGTCTCGGGTGTCGTCCGTTTAACCGGCGATAGACCCTGTAACCCATGGTAGAAGGGCGGTGGATCGGGTCGTGTAGACGGCGGATCGCAGATGACTGTGTCCGGCGCGTCGACTTCCTCGGTGACTGTTGAAGGGACGGTGATGACTGGGGCCGGGGCCACTTCCATCTTCGTCTTCTTCTCCAGTTGAGTGGCGTTAGGCGGTCTAGCAGACGGAGTCGCTGCAGGTGGTTTAGCCACCGGTTTTGACTCCCCCTGCGCCGCCGCTGGCGCACGTCTCCTTTTCCTCCACCTTCCTTTCTTCGGTATGCGGTCTCCGTACACCAAGGTCACGGTCGCCCGTGACCCGGTGTACGAGACGCGGTATTCCATCAGGTTTCCGTATGTTGCAATTAGTCCCCCCGGGGGGGGGGGGGGGGGGGTAAATGCACAGCACACTCGACGACGTCTGATCGGATTGGCTGCATATTTGAAACCAGCCTCTGACTTCGCCAGTGACCACCTCGCCTTTTATAACGTTATTTGGGAGCATACAAATTCTAAAAATATCGGGCGAGTCTATTTTAGTGGCCGCAGTACAGCGAACCATACCAATACGTACGGGGTGGGTTATCAGTCTTCAATTTTACATTAAAAATTATTTATTTATTTATAAAAAAACCCCAACTAAATCAGTCTCCAGTTTTACATTACAAATTATTTATTTTATAAAATAAAACATGTTTTAAGGCATTCGTAATTCACACGAAACATGTCGTATACCCTCAGGATAATTCGGAATGTTTTCAAATTATTTTTAAATCACTGGCAGGATTCTGCAAGTAAGGTTTTGATTGGTGGACATTAGCTCCAACTGGCTGGCGTTAGATCCACATGTAATAGTGGATCTAATTTTAATTAGATTGTGCAGAAGAAGCAACGCTCGAACAAATTCAGTTTATGAAGTGGGGAAGCAATCTTTGCTTCTTAAAATTTTATTTTTGAAGCAAAATGTAGAAATTGAGAAGCAAATGTAGACCCAGGGGTTCAAAAATTTTCAAAAAAATTACTTGTCACAGGGCAAGTGCCAATCAGATATTCATTTGCCCCATATATGTTTCCACTTGCCCATACTTCTTAAGGTAACCAATTGTGTTACTCCTATTTAATTTAATACAGTAATTGGTTTAATTGCACAAATAAAGAATTTGAAAGTACTAAATGTATATGTCTGTCTAGTAGTATCAACTGTCTTCTCTATTTGTTGATTTAAACTTTATTTTTTAAATAGTCTCCATTTGTTGATTTAAACTTTATTTTTTAAATAGTGTCCATTTGTTGATTTAAACTTTATTTGTTTGGTAGTGTCCACTTGTTCATCTAAATATAATTATTGTGTTGATGTATGCCTTAGTGACCACTTGAATGGCTTGGATGTTGTGAGATCCCTTTCCACTCGTGAGCCATTCTTTTATGGCTGGCATTGGTTCAAAAATGTTTAGGGATTTTGGCCCATGTGTCATTATTGTGTGTATATTATTTAAATTTTTTTGCCCCAAAACACTTCTCTGGGGTGTTTTTACCCTGTTCATAGCTGAGAAAAGTCTCGCAAACAGTCGTGGCTGGGCTCAAAAGTAAACATCATACATGAGCTCTTACTTTGCAAATGTTTTTAAATAGTGCAGACTTTGTAAACAACAGCCGGGGAGGGGTGTACATCGATTGCAGCCTTGTATTTTTAACTTATTGAGCATAATTTATTTGTTAAAAACTATTAATAAAGCAGAATTTTTGTTAATATATTCATGTATGCTTAGAGACCGCACCGGAAGGGGTTATAGCTAAAACGGAACCGTGCCAAAACGGCACCAAATTGGACAAAACGGAACCTGCGTTGGCTAAAACGGAACCTACGATGGCTAAAACGGCACCATAATTGAATTTTATTTGAAGAATAGTAAATAAGACAAAAAACCCAACAAAACAACTTAACTCAAATGCTGCCTGGAGACATCTGCATCACTACAGCAATTATGGATTTTGAAATGGCGACATGGAAAGCTATGAAGAAGGTGTTTCCCGATGTGAGGCTGCGTGGATGTTTATTCCACCTAACCCAAGCAATCTGGAGAAAGTGCCAAGAACTTGGTCTTCAAGTAACTAACTTACAAGTTATTTTTGACATTTTATATATATATATATACTGAAATATATATGAAAACGGCATATTATGTATTACCATATAATGATGATGTCATCCAATGTAAACTACGTAATGGAACATCCAGTGTTTCTTCCATGCTGTTGGTCAGTGTACAGCATTACTACCAGGACCAACAATCAAGTTGAAGGTGAGATATCTCTGTTTAAAGCTGCAGTACACCACATATTGTTTGTCAAGGGCATAGAGGGGCAGGGGAGGGGGAATGGGGTAGTAATGCACTTGGCGCTCTTAATTTACGTATTTACATCACGTTATAATCTATTAATACGTAATATTAGTAGTAACATTACATAAACAGTGTGGCCAGTCTACGTCATCAAAATGGAAATACTTCCGAATTCACCCCCCAACCCCTATTCATCGCTCTGAACCCTAACCCTAATATTAAAAATAAGATAAGTTATATATATTTATATATGGTGCCGTTTTAGCCATGATAGGTTCCGTTTTCGCCAAAGAAAATGGTTCCGTTTTGGCACGGTTCTGTTTTAGGTTGGACTATACCAATTCAAATCCCATAGGCGACCATGTTAACGTTTGTGTTTAAAAACACTATATGCAATATATCAACCAAACTGTGACCCATAAATATCAGTACTACAACCCCTACCTCAAAATATTAACTGCAGAAAATGGTACCTTTCATGGCTCATTTTCGGTATAACCAGATGTTTCTGCAACATCCCTAGTTTTGCACAAAATTTGAGTACTTTTTTTTACAGGTACCCCATACATGTTCCAAGCACAAGGCTACTTGACACGGTGGTACTACATCAAATAAAATTGCATATATTTTTAGCCCAGATGAAATTACTTTTTTTTACAACCAACACACTCACATTTATAACCAATCACAGGACTTGTGGTGTTAACTTCTCTATCAAAAGTTCGGTGCACCTCGAACTTCGACCCAGCCGGAAATTAATTGGTATAGTGCAACCTATACTGATAACATACATGTTTCAAAAGGTGGCGAATCATGTGTTTTTATGACAACCAGGTTCTGGTGTGTTCTGACATAAACTGACAACCTCACTGAAACTGTTGTTTCTACAGTGCAACCTAATTTAATGTACACCTCACAAAGCACATGTATTTTGTACAGTTTTGTACAAATGCAATATGTCATATTTGAAAAAATATTTTTTTTAAAAATAATACTCCTGAAGATATTTACTGTCAGATGTGTGTGTGTGCTCAGCTATATATGTAGAGACAGCATGGCTATTCAGAGTACCTCAACTCCTTAAATTTATTCCATTGAAACACATGTACTTGACTGACCCCTAGATTATGAAGACCTCAATAGGCACATCAAAGAAATATCAGTATTAAAAAAATACAATGTCTGAGGAAGGAAAAACCAACATGACTGCATCTGTATGAAGTAATGACTTAATGTCCTGCACATTACTGTTGGAAGAAAATCCTGTATGCTGAGTATGGGCATCTTCAAGTTACCATGTGCGGGGATTTCAAATCCATCAGCTATGCAGATTTTCAAATTGGACCATCAAAACCATTGGCAGCCACCAATATTCCTGACTATATTTTATGTATACCCTACTATAGTTGGAGGTTTTAAATATTTGTGATATCTGGAATTATCATGCAGCTTTCGCATATTTATTTTTGATTCATTACTAAAAAAAACCAGTTTTTAAGTGACATAATTACCCGAACATCTATTTTATTGCATTATTTTCTAATCCAGATCAATACAATATGTATATTGGATGTATTCCTACAATCTGTAATCCAGCATATCATTTAGCTATTAACATTGGATAATACAGCATTAACAATAAAATAAATCATCAAATTACACCAAGGTAGATAATCAAATCTGGAAAAATTGGTTCTAAATCTAGTATACACTTAAAATACACTTCATGGGAGCAAACTAAGTGATTATTTTAAAACAAGATTTGATCTGGAGACCTAAAGATATGTTTAACAAGCTTATTGTTATGTATAAATGACAACAGAAGGCACAATAGTGACCAAAATTTTAATTATGGCTTTGATAAAAAAATTCTTCAAAGTAAAAACATTTTCCCCCTAAAACTACAAATGTGTCTAAAATATGACTTAGCACCCTATAAATATGCCAAAAGGACAATAAAAATCAAGGTCTTTAAAAAGTTAAGCTATCAGAAGTACATATATGAAACATTAACTATGTTTATAGAAGTTAAAGACATTATCCCAATATTGGCACATGTTATTTTTAATATAAAAATAAATTGCTATTAAAATCTAAGTTCAGACTGCCAAGATATATTAACATATTTAAGAGCAGTTGTATATGGCAAGTCAAACACCATGTAAATAAAAACATTCAAATCTTTATAGTATGAATTATAGGCCAAAACCAACTTTTCCTCAGTGCTAATTTTTGTTCAAACTCCATTCAGAGCTATGCACAGTAATTATTGTCACGGTCAAGGTCATTGTGAACTTGCATGGCCGAGTGACGGCTAATTAATCAAATAGTGTAGTTTAATTTAATTAAATCACAAAAATCATAATTTTTTTATTATGCACTGAATATGTGCTATAGGTTGGACTATACCAATTCAAATCCCATAGGCGACCATGTTAACGTTTGTGTTTAAAAACACTATATGCAATATATCAACCAAACTGTGACCCATAAATATCAGTACTACAACCCCTACCTCAAAGTATTAACTGCAGAAAATGGTACCTTTCATGGCTCATTTTCGGTATAACCAGATGTTTCTGCAACACCCCTAGTTTCGCACAAAATTTGAGTACTTTGTTTTACAGGTACCCCATACATGTTCCAAACACAAGGCTACTTGACACGGTGGTACTACATCAAATAAAATTGCATACATTTCTATACCCAGATGAAATTAATTTTTTTTACAACCAACACACTCACATGACTTGTGGTGTTAACTTCTCTATCAAAAGTTCGGTGCACCTCGAACTTCGACTCAGCCGGAAATTAATTGGTATAGTGCAACCTATAGCCTGTACCCCACCGGAAGACTGGTAGCGCCACTCACATCCGTTACACCATTGCCGAATGCAAGGTCTCACTACACAGATGTCATCTGCCATTGAAACCCATGTTAAACTGCCCAACTTCAAGCGAAGATTGCCCATAGAACGGGTTCTCGTTGGCACTAACAACATACACCATTGCGAACATACATTATATAAGCATTTATTTTCACTCCAAAATTGAGAACATTTCCCCGTCTCAGTTTTTTGCTATATGACCGCATCTGGCTGTAGTACCGGTCCGAACAGGTGGTTCATTAACCGATTCACTCCGGCTGTCACTTGCGCTATTAGTTCATAAAAATAAACTCGAATGTGCATTTACATTCGAGTTTATTTTTATGAAGTATTGCGCTATATACCCATGTCCCAAAAGGTCGATGCACAATATTACAAAATAACATGGGCAAAATATAGCCAGAAGGCTTACCATTAAACATACATATTGTTTTAATTCTTCACCATTTGCTAGAAGTGAATATGTGAACCATAACATGTGCCACAATTAGGAACTATTCTCGGCACCGGCGTGACGTCACACGGCCTAGTTACCGATCATTCGGGTATTTGGGGGTGAAGCAAAGCCTTAGTGATTACTGGTTTACATAGAATAAAGTTATCATATTAACTTTTTACATGACTTACATATTGTCATTTATTTTCTGTAGCTAACACATAGTTGCAATACGTCTTATGAGTATTATAACAGCTTGGGTTGCCATATAAGAGAAACGAACAACGGGAATCTGAATTAGTATAATCTATATTTAGTACCGATGTGTTTCCGTGTACTTTGAATGTCGAGGGGACAGGGCAGGTTGGGCAGAATATAATTTTTGTTGATGCAATTTTCAGGTAATGTTAATTATAAATTTTAACAATTTTGAAATGATAAGATAATTATTAATATAATAATTATGATGTGGGCTACAAAATATATAATTTGTATTTATAATAAAATTTGTATGCATGATTAAGTTAATTATTTTTATGATTTAATAATTATTTTATTTCCAAATAATATGTAATAATTAAACAATGGCAAAGTTGTTACTTTACAAGTTCAAAATTACAATAGTATTATTGTCATATCTTATTATATAGATGTATTGGCAACAGTATGATGTTCCACTGAATACATTCTTTTATTCTTAAAACAAAATACAGTTTCTTGAAATAATGAAATGCTTTTCTTTTTACAGATTGCAAAATTACCACATGATGTTGCCCTTCCTTACCAGTTGAATGCAGGCAACAAAAAATAGCAATAATAAAATATAGCCATCCTCAGACCTTGACATCTAGGGGGAGCAATATCTCTCTCTACTTACCCATCACACCTGAGATTAGTTCAAGGAGAATAATATATAGTTTCCTTTGGCATGTGAATTTATTTATGTAGTATCAATATGGTAATATTTTAAATTGCCCCCCATAAACTACATTAGGGAGCAAATAATCAGTTCCCTCAGTTATTTTCATGTCGAGGTCTACAACCTAATGAAACATAAGTGTTACCTCCTCGAACAAACATGCAAATGTTTTAATAATAGGGTTTAACCTGGTATATTTAGTAATAAAACAAAAACACTTACCTGAGTAAATAATGGTTAATATATATATGTATAATATTGGTGTTGTTTTATATCTAGTCACAGTGGATATTGCAGATATTTTCTTGTTCAGTCTTGTGCTGTATTGGAATTGTTATTGCAGTTCAATTTAAGTAATATCTACAAAACTAATTTTTAATAGTATACAGCTGGAGAAAGGAGGCAAATATGGTTGTTAATAAACTGATCTATATTGGTATGCCTTCTACTAGACTACACATATTTAACCTAAGTTGCTTTTAACCCGGGTTAAATTACCTCATGTAGATGCACTTATGTACCATATTCAAGGAAAATATATGAATGAGATAGTTAAATGCTATATTCTCCATGTCAAACCGTGTTTTCAAAATGGAAAACAAATATCAGATATGGCAGTTGACCATTCATTTTATTGCAGGTAATTTCTAAAGCAGATTACACACACAAACATGCACACAAACACACACTGAACTGTAGAATACCATGAAACTACATATATATGTAAAAAGGTAAGTCCTCCAACTTGAACAAGTAAAATTTACAAATGTACCACAACCACCAAATTACATTGATCCACAATAGAATAGGTTTTTATGTATTTTTAGATTTATGTATATGTATATATATATGTATGTGTGTGGTGTTTTCCCTAGCTTGTGTACCGGCCTCTATGGCGTCGTGGCAGGCCATCGGTCTACAGGCTGGTAGGTACTGGGTTCGGATCCCAGTCGAGGCATGGGATTTTTAATCGAGATACCGACTCCAAACCCTGAGTGAGTGCTCCGCAAGGCTCAATGGGTAGGTGTAAACCACTTGCACCGACCAGTGATCCATAACTGGTTCAACAAAGGCCATGGTTTGTGCTATCCTGCCTGTGGGAAGCGCAAATAAAAGATCCCTTGCTGCCTGTCGTAAAAAGAGTAGCCTATGTGGCGACAGCGGGTTTCCTCTAAAAACAGTGTCAGAATGACCATATGTTTGACGTCCAATAGCCGATGATAAGATAAAAAATCAATGTGCTCTAGCGGCGGCGTTAAATAAAACAAACTTTACTTTTCCCTAGCTTGTTTTAGCACGGTGCAGCACCATGCCTCAATAGTCTAGCACCATCTTGCCTTAATCAGCACCATGCTGCCCTGAGATTAAATAAGCCTTTTTCACTAATTAATTCTAAAATTGCCTTTATAAAACACCCAAAAAGGTATTATTAATTAATAAAATATGCCGTTTACATCTTTAAAAAAGTGCCCCGAAAATGGTGAAAATGCCCCAAAAGTGTTTGGTCTACCATGCCTTGACAAATTTCTAGGGAAATTACTAATGTGTGTGTGTGTGTGTATATATATATATATATGTATGTATGTATATATATATATATTATGTATGTATATGTATACATATACATATATAGATATATATATACACACACACACATATAATATATATATATATATATATATATATATATATACATACACACACACACACAGTGATTTCCCTAGAAATTTGGCATATACTGAAACAAAGGCACACACATTATTTACCCTCTGCACCAAAGTAAATACTAAAAACATGGGGGGGGGGGGGGGGACGACCTATATTTTCTTACTGCAGGCCTGCTACACACATTTGCAAAAAAAATAATTAATAATTAAAGTTTAAACAAGAATTTAGGCCTATATTATAATTATTATATGTGTGTAATTTAGCAGTATAAACTTTTATTTTAAAATTAAAAAATAAATAAATAAGATGTAGTAGCTGTGGTATGGCAAAATAAATACAAGTATAGATAATATCCAAGCAACTAAGATTAAATGAAAAATAAAGACCACACAAATTTAATGATAAAGGAATATACTCTTTATTCAAGAACTGTATGCATCGTTTTGTTTGGGGGGGGGGGGGGGGGGGGGGGGGTGGTCATGGAAGACTATGGAATTGTGTATTTTATTTACAGTATAATGTGGGATTTTTATCACTGCACATGCTTTAACCATTTTCTTTGCTAAATTAATCTCTGTTGGTGTCAACAAGCAACAACATTAAAGTCAACGTCGTCACATTCTGTGAGGGAAGCCATGGAATTCCATCAGGTTTGTCGTTTTAATGACCCTGCCCACAAGCGGCGCCTAGTCTCTTCTTTTGGAAATTTGTAAAACGATATTTTTTTTAACATCATGTTATGGTTTATGCAGCCAAATGCACAACATGTGTTACAGCCAGATGCGGTCATATAGCAAAAAAAACTGAGACGGAAATGTTCTCAATTTTGCGTCTATAAAACATTTATTGTTTAATATTGGAAGAATGGGCAACCAGTACTTGTAACAGGTATAAAATACATTGATATGTTGATAAAAGACCTAATGATGTAACTTTATAACAAATATAGAACTCGTGTTACGTGCCACTTTACGTTTTATTCAGTGGCAAAGTGAAAAAGTAGCGATACCGCATTTAATGATTGAAAAATAGTGTTGTCGTTATTGCAAGTATTTATTTTTGTGAGGTAATTATATTTAATTTATTACTCTTGCAGTACATGACAAAATTTAGATGTTTTGATTTATTGTATAACTGTGATCGCCCGTTAACAACATCTTCCTGATGGCGGATATTTGTTTACATTTTCAATGATTTGTTATTATGAATACATTTATTGTGGCCCTGACACATCTGTTGTTAGGGAATCACATAAAAATAATCCCTATAACCACATCTTTATAATTAACGGATGTAGGTCAAAATGTCACTGGAAAAAATGTCAAGTCAAAATATCAACTATTAAAGTGGAAGGAAGGAAGGAAATGTTTTATTTAACGACGCACTCAACACATTTCATTTACGGTTATATGGCGTCAGACATATGGTTAAGAACCACACAGATATTGTGAGAGGAAACCCACTGTCGCCACTTCATGGGCTATTCTTTTTCGATTAGCATCAAGGGATCTTTTATATGCACCATCCCACCGACAGGATAGTACACACCACAGCCTTTGTTACACCAGTTGTGGAGCATTGGCTGTAATCGATTAAAGTGGTACCCAGATAAAAATGTCAACTTTGACATTATACTTAAAGGGACACGCCCTAGTTGTTAACCATTACGCCGTCGTTTTTCGCTATTAAACCCATTTTTTTTCACAAATAAAATTGCACTTTACTTACCGTTTATTATTTAGAATATACATTTCCATTCACCTGAAGTGTTTTTTGGTAATCCTGGTGTTTGTAATACCACAAAATGCATTTTTCGTATTTCTTAAAAAGGCACGTGCCTTTGAGAAAAAAACGTTGAGCAGACAAGGCCTAATCTATTTTTAGAGGGGATATTCCCATTTCAATGTCACAGACGTTGGTACACCACGTGACCGTTATCATTTTGGTTTGATTTGTTTTCTCGTGCACGGTTCGCGCAATCAACATCCGATTTGTTGTCGTTTGCTTGTTCATTTGTGAGGTTTTTCTTCACAGTTCGTGAACATTTTCACTAACAATAAAGTTCAGACAAGTAAGTATCTCAATACAAAACGTTACAAACCCTTAAAACCAATAATTTTGCTACGTCTTACGATATCTGGAGAGGGGATACAACCTTGGGGGGTGGGGGACACAAGCTATATTGTTACCTTTATTTAAATAGAGTAGGGGGAAGAAAATCTAACATTTTCGTCCGGAGGAGGGGAAGTGCCTCTCCACCCCTGACGACGACGACTACTACTACTACTACCACCACCCCCCCAAAAAACAAAAAAACCTACTACCACTACCACTCATTCGGGCAAAACAGTGGGGAAAAATTCAGGCAGTAATTATCTGGGTAAAATTTCGGGCAAATCGACCCCTCCAGCCCCCCTAAATCAAAGAGACCCCATACGCCCATGCTACCACTACCACCCACCACCACCAATAATAATAAACGGTGCATCTAATTGCTAA